>NW_021320020.1:6472-88761 GCF_001605985.2 Dendrobium catenatum | reverse complement strand
TTTCCTTTTTCGTGCACGAGTATAGCGTCCCCAGCCAGTACCATAAGGCGGTGAACTCCTGTCGTTTTCAATACATTTTCCTTTATTATCTTTTCCTTTCTTTTCTCATTTTCATCATTATTATTACCATTGCATACAATATATCTTACATGTATCTCTATAAACATTACTCATCATTTGCATATACAAATCATATACATGGGTATGTTTTATTTCTAAACTTTACTTTCTATTTCTTTGATATGCACATTACACATCCTTTTTCTTTTTCCATAATTGTACTCATACATGTTGTTGCTTATTTTAGTTAATCATTTCCAAAAGTAGGAGAAATCATAAATTTAAATAATTTCACATGTACTTCTTTCTAAAGGAAAATGGAATTGAAATAAAGAAATTTAAACTGTTACAAATACCCACTTTAACCCTTCAAAATTCTCAATCCTTGGAGCAACCTCAACTTCGAGTTCCTACAACATCTATAAAATATAACTTCTATAAAACATGCTTTCATAACAAAGTTGAATTAAATTGTTTACTAGGAGAGTCACTTACAAAATGAAGAAATAGGAATGTTCTAAAAATCCTTAAATCCTTCTCTCCCAAATTCTTTTTTTTTTCTTCGCCATAATCTCTTCCCTATCCTTCAAGAAATATATCGCTCACTTTAAAACGAAATAGGAGAAGAAATTTATAGGAAAATCCGAAAGAAATTCAACAAACCTTTTTCCTTATTTTTCCTCGGTCGTTTCTTCCCTTCGTTGCAAATTCTCTCCAAACCTTTGCTTCTATAACAATAAGAACGAAAAGGAGTTGTTAAATTTTACCCTCCAACGCATTCGTTTGCTAAAATTGGAAGAAAACGAAACCAATTTATACAAAAATCTATAAGGAAATCAAACAAACCTTTTTCCTTTTATTTCCTCGTTCATTTCTTCCCTTCGTTGCAAATTCTCCCAAACATTTGCTTTTATAACAATAAGAACGAAAAGGAGTTGTTAAATCTTACCCTCCAACGCGCTCGTTTGCTAAAATTGGCGAAGAAAAACCCCCAAGGTTACCTTGCATGAGTTCGGTCGTCCGCCCCCTTCGGTTTCTCTTCTCTGTTCACGAATAGCGACCCGCTCTAGGTCGCGGCTCCTAATAAGAGATGGGTGGCCGGTTTGGTTGAACCGGCCCCCAACCGGTTCATCACATTATAAGGTGCCTCAACATAGTTTTATCCAACATACATCATATTCAATTATCAATTAATTATGATGTCTTACAATATTTCAATTGCTAATAATTAATCTCTAATCAACTATCTAAATATTACACATATGAACACTTACATAAGCTGTTTTACCTCAAATAAAAAAAAATCATAAATCTAAAATTAGTCTTTCTATTTTCCATTGTCTAAAATAGCCAATCTTCATATTTACATGATCAATATATTACAAGGGTGCATAATATTAACGAAATGTGTTATGAGGAGAACTTTAAGGTTTTTTGTTCTCCCCCGCGTTCCGCCGCCATATGGGTAATATCTTCGTAGCCTCCCTCGATTCTCTTGTTTTTTCTCTTTCTCGTTCTTTGGTAGGGTGGATATGGCCGTTAATCGGCTCATTGATTCTGGATTTTTGGATGGAAAGTTGAAATCTCGTTCTTTCCGGGAAGTTCTGTCGGGGTTTTCTTCCCCGCCGAAATTTCCTGACCTCAAAATCACCTCTTGTAATGGTCTATCTTCTCTCTGGATTTCTGATGTCGAGATTTTGTCTTTGGCTGCACCGTTTGAGTTTGTGTTGATTGGAAAATTTTCTGATCGTCGTCCGACGCTAGACTCTATTCGCAAATTTTTTTTCTAACTTAAGTTAAACGACGATTTTTCTGTCACGGTGCTTAACTTGAAGGTGTTACATGATCATAATTTGGCTATTTCTATGGATACTTTGTCGATTCCTGAGGTTAATTTGACTGACAATGTTCCTTCTGTTTGCGATGCTTTGTTGCCTGTTGAGCCGGTTGTTCTGTCTCCCGAGGTGGTTGCCCCTTTGATCGGTAATGAGGGTTCTAACTTAGTTTGTTTGGGTGCTCCTAAGGCTTTAAGTGAGGGTGGTTTTCGTCTCATTTGTTCTCCTACGTTTGCTTCTACCCCTTTAGACGAGTCTTATTCAAAGGGAGCGGATTTTGTTGCATGTTGGTTGAATCAAGTTGTTGCCCAGGAGTCTTCTAGCTCGGCTCACTCTATCTCTCACCCAAATTCTAATGCTTTGGCTGTGTCTGTTCACCCTCCCGATGAGGTTTCTGCTCGAGCTGAAATTCCTTCAGTTCTTACCCCGGTGACGCCTATTATTCATTTATATGACCGTCTTGTGGAGGTTCCTGTTAATTTAATATCTCATGAGGCTTTGGTTTCACATTTGGATGGCAGCTCAGGGGAGAGTATTAGGCTGCAAATTGATTGGCTTGAATGTTCGTCTGCTTCCTCCTCGGAGGTTGATGAAATTGAATGTTTAGATCAGCAGGATGTGCGAGTTGGAAATGGGGTTGGTAAACGTAGAAAGCGGAAAGCCATGAAATAGCTTGTCTGCTGTTTTTGTTTTGCCGTATCCCTTGTTGGCTTATTATCTGATGCTACCTCGATTATATATGTTTTTTTCTAGGTAATGATGTGGCTGTGGCTCACCACTCCGGATCTGTAGTTTGTTGGTAACCTTTGGTGGTGTTTTTTTGGAGCTTCCTTTGCTGACGGCGATTTGGAATGGTGATGATGTTTTGCTCTTTCCCTCCTATAGACGGCCCTTTCTTGGCTTCGGAGTGGTTGAAAGTCTTTGTTGATTACTGAGCCCGTTGGCCTTACCTGCCTTGTTTTGCCTTTTGACCGTTTCAATTGTTGTCTCTCACTGTATTGGGTTTTCACTCCTTCCTTCCATTGATTGTAAACGTCCCTTATTATTGTAATATAAGCTTAGTTTAAAAAAAATGATCAATATATTACAATAAAGAAATAATATTAATTACAATAAAAGGCCAAAAAAAAGATAAAATACATTATAATAAAAAAACTTTTATCAAAGTGACTTAAAATCAAGGTTGTAAAAACTAAATGAGAGATAGAATAAAAAAAAAGTTCAAAGTTCAATGAATCAATCGGGGTCAAACTTAATGATGTAATAAATATTAAAAATATTTAAATGATATTTAAATAATAAAATAGTTATATAAATAATTACCTAATGATATTACCTTATAATAGGTCGCATATATTATTATGAATTGAACCGATCGGTTTTTAAGAACTAGGACCGGTTCAACAGTTGTTCAGTTGAACAAACGGTTCTTACCAATTTGATGCTGGACCGATTTTTCATAAGGACCAAACCAACCATATAACTAATTCACAATTAAACCGGTTGAATTGACCGATTCGATCCGATATTCAAAATAATGATTAAAACAATTTTTTGGCGGACATCATTCATCTCTTTGAATAGTAGTTGAGAACTCCATCAGGTGCACCTGCATCTCTAACATTGTTGTCTCTCAATAATGTAATAAAACAGATAATACTCTTAATAATGGTATAATAGAATATATTCAAATTACCTCATTGTGGCAGTAGTACTTTCCTGAGTTGATCAGTTGACAAAGTGCTGATAAACATATTCTTCGAACGATTACTGCTAACTGCACAAAAATGCTGATAAAATATTCTTCAGTAATATCATCATGACTTTCGAACTCATGTGTGATAGCAATCTGTATGTCGCGCCTTTAGATCGCGCCAGTCAGCATATCCTAGGGGCCATCATTACCGTATACCACACTTGCGGTGTGATAAGATCCTTAAGGTCTTTCTCTGTCGATCATCTCAATGTTTCATCAATATTTCAAGAGGCGGATCTGTTTGATATAGAAAGCTTGATTTGTTTCAGGACGTCTGTCACAAATTCTAGAGGAACACAATCAAAGTGAATGTTTGACTGGTCATCAAGGATGGGAGAAATTATTAGGTGCGGAGTGCGGACGGGAGAACCATCCGCACACTAGTATAAAACCGCGCTCGGTACCGTTCGGTACCGCTCGGTACCACTGGGTACCGCTCGGTACCCTGTGTCTGTGCAGACGGTTCTCACCCCGTCTGCACTCCGCACCTAATAATTTTTCCAAGGATGGACAGGTGCTCTGGCAACAAATGCATGAGATTTAACTCTTTGAAAGTGAGGTATTGAAGCCCATAATTAATTCACAATTTTTTGAGTATGTAGTAATGGATGTTTGGTCGTTTGATGTTTTAAGAGTCAACTTGGGATGGCCGTAGCTGTTAGCAAAACTAGTTAATGTAGAATGGTTATGGCCTCCTGTTGTTGCTATAGTTCAAGTTTCTAGAATAGCAATCAAAGAACACAGCAGGTTGAAGTAATAAAGGACAAAATTTTGAGTAGAATTTTTCAAACCTAGCAACACGAGCATGAGCTTCCGTGTAATGAACACCAATGATAGGTAAATTGAACCTTCCAGCAACTCTTCGAGCCTTAGTACTAACTATATGAAGTACAAGGAAGAGCATTAACCAAGTATAATTTATTAATTTAAAATGAGGAATAGCAATATGTGGCTGTAAGAGAACTACAACAAAATGTGCGCTATGACCATCTACGCAGCTTTAATTACAAAGAAAAAATTCCACAATTCTAGTACATGTGAACTTCATAGTTCTTCATTTTTCAAAAGCACTTTATTGATCTGAAGACTTATGCTTCATTTACGATGGCCTTTTTTGCTGCTTCTTAAAGCAACTTTTTAGCACAAAAATTTTAATTTTTGTGCTAAAAAGTTGCTTTAAGAAACAATAAAAGAGCCATCCTAAACGAAGCCTTAGTAATCAAAGGATCAAAAGGCATGCTTCCAAACAAAAAAATGTTTGACATCAATATATATTTGTAAAAAAAACATAAAGATTTTGAGATGATTGAAACTCACTTTCTTAATCATTCATCATAAAATCCATAAACTTGTGTGATCAGCAATTTCATCACAATGAGGGGAATATTTCATCATCAATAGCATGAAGAGACAAAACATCATCAAACGGATTATAAGTTCATATAATGAAATGGCTTTCTCTTACCATATTCATGACAAAAAATGGGAAACTCCATTAATGGCTATATCAGTAGACATGCTGACTTTCGTGGTTTCCCCAAGGATGTTGATTCTCTGAGAGTATCGAACTTTGAGGGCAACAAGGAGTTGTTAAATAAAGAACATAAGTCATGAAAATAGTAAGGGTCCACAATATACTAGTACGACCTCAAAAACAAAACAGAAGAATAGTCATATAAGTCAGCCAGCCAAGACTAAATAGCTAGGAAATGAAAAAAAGACTATTGTATTTTTTTCCCCTTTTTAGTTGCTTTCAATGTGGGAGTGTGATAGTCAAACAATTTTTAATATAATACAAATTACAAATAATTAGAAAATATTTAGTTAAGGAAAACAGTACAGATGTGAAACTTCTTACTGTGACGGTTTCAACAGAGCAATGATCAACATAATCTCCTATGAATAAGTGATTTGTATCTGGACACTATAATCAGATAGGATTTTCATTAGTAATAATGACAGATATCCCTAGCTTTAAGAATTTACAAATGACAAATTGTCACACATTACATCCTAAAACAGAATCAAGTTTCAATTTATAGCATGCATAAAATATTCTTAAAATCTCGTTGTTGGAAAAAGAATACCTTTCCACCAATAGGAAACAATTCAGCAAGATCATGAAACTGTCAATGAATGACACCGCAAATTGTCAAGGCTTTTCTCTGGTTGCCATTATAGAAAGAATAATTATGATAGACAAAACATATACATGCATAGACACAAATCACATACTAATAAATTCTTTCCAATAACAAACATATCATTCACTGAGATTATGTTGCAACATCCCGAGAATCATTATAGATGCATTGACAAATTTGAGAAGTTAGTAACCATTACCATTTTCACAATTAAATTAGATAAAATATGGTATGGTAGCTCTAAGAATGTTGATGTCTAATTTTTTTCAAAAATATAAAATATTTATAATGCCTATAGTAGCTTTTAAGAAAGTCATTTTACCCGCAATAGCTTTGCAACCACCTTTGCAAAAAAGCTACAACTACCCCAAACGAACACTTAAAGTATGTTTATGCTAAACAATGCACAGAATAACTCAAGACAAATAGACAACAAAGAGCATAGAGTATCATGATTGCATTTATCCAAAAACTAAACAATAATTAAATTAAATGAGTTGGGGACACAAGCTAATTAAGCTGGTGATGACCTTTGAAAGTTATTCCAAGGTCCTGGAATCTAATCCCACCTACAAAAATATATTAAAAAAATTTAGACCCAAAGTTAGGACTTAAAATCAATTTAATTTCATACAACAAAAAAGAAAAAAAAAACAAAACTAGTCTAAGTCATAAAATAGATCACTGCTTTCAACAAATAAATTTGAGACTTCATAATTTAATCAAGCCAGGAAAGACTTCATTTTTAAAGTAGACGCAGTGAGATACAGTATGGATGTATAAGCAGCAGAGCATTTTCTACTATAGTAATATTAGAAGTTCAATATCCTTTGCAGTTCTTTAACTTCCAAACTGAATAAAATGAAGCGCATTGCATATAGATCTTGCACAACAAGTAAATAGGGCTCAATCTTAATCTTTAGCATTGAAGATATCAGATAAACCAAAAGCATAAATTGAAAAAAGAAAGAGTAATATGCACAGCAATATGACATCATTGATCTAACTGCATCCGCCATACAAAAAGCACACAAACATAGAATTTGCATGCCTTATGAGTGACAATGCACAAGTCCCAATACAAGAATATCAATAAAGCTAAGAAGAATATCAAAGGAATGCAAAGGCAGGAGCAAAACATAAACATTTAAGTTCATGCCCAAAAAATTTTTAATGAAAAGTTCAAAACAAGAAAATTATGTGTAATAATTCTGATTATAATCGTCATTAAAAATTCATTCATTCTAGCAAGGATAAACAACTATTTAGCATGCATTACAGAATTGAGAATTCCTAAACTTTTTTTTATTCTCCTGGCTAAGCAATTCCAAGTTTCGCGTATCTCTAAAACTTCAAACCATGAAATCACATATTAAAATCCAAACTTTCCGCTGCATTATTAATTAGTTCGGAAAATGTAATGCTTGACAAGGGGTTGCATAGCTCTAAGGCGAACGAATCTTAAAGTTGCAATAAAAAATGTAGATCAGCATCATCCTTATACTTGCAACTAACTATTTGCGATTGGTTTTAAAGATCTTCCTTCTTCATTTATTCCTGTTGAAAGTAACATGATGCGTTAATTCAACCTTCTGCAAGACTTTATGAACAACCCCCGCCCTCATTACATTTACTCTCTCACTTATTCTTCATATTCATTTTAGATAAATCTACCCACCCTCACTGTCTTGCATTAATTTATAGTTAATATAATATACAGTAGAGAAGAGTAAAAGAACAATTAATTTACTTTTCGTGATGTAGTGGCACTCGGCGTTCGCACAAGATAAAATTTGATAAGGAGACTTGATAAGCTGAAATGCTTATAGATAAGTCGGCTTCCCTATATAGTGCCTAAACCACTAACACTGCTATGGCAGTGTACCTTTATTAGATCAGCCGCTTGATCTCTGTGTGAGAATCATAGCCATTGGCTTGTAACTAACTGAGTTATATATGTGCAGCACTGTAGCTGTGGAGACGACGATGAAATGAAGACAGAGCTTGTGAGCACTTCCAAGCTATACTCTGTTTTTGTGCTTTCTTTCATATTCTAGTGCAAACGTTCAATGCAGGTGAAGCTGTTTATCATGGTATCAGAGCTCTAGGCGATATCTCCCTTGTTCGCTTCCATGGCAGCGTCTTCTTCCACAACGCTGGTTGAGGAGTTTGGTTCAAATTCTGCATCCAGTGAAGTGGTTATCCCACAGCAACTAAAGTTCTTCATGGCAAATGTGAAGTCTATGGTTACTATTCAACTCACAACTGAGAACCATCTGATATGGAAATCTCAACTGTTAAAATTGTTCACTGCAAACAATTTTGATGGGTATCTGAACGGCACGATAGTACCGCCGGTGAAACAAATCATCGATTCAAATGGCAACAGCAAGACCAACCCCCTCTACTCTACTTGGCTGCTGATTGATCAGCGTTTAGCATCTGCAATTTACTCCACGGTTCAGTAGCACTTAAATGAAGATTTGAGTCGCAACTCCACCAATCTGTCATCAGGAGATCCAAATCTCGCTCTAACTGCTACTAGAGGGACATACCGTGGACGATCATCTGTGCGTGGAAGGAGCCGTGGAACGTTCAGCGCTCATCCCACATCCGGTCGCAGCTCATCTGGCAGACCACCGATCAATGATGGTAATCCAGCTGCTAACCGTGGGGGACGCAGAACGCGCCCAACAGTCGAATGCCAAATCTGTGGAAAGCCAGGGCACTCTGCCGTTAATTGTTGGTATCGTCATGATACCAACTACAACTCCACGCCTCAAGCTTATATTACCACTGATAACTCACAGCCAGCCGAATGGTTCTTAGATTCAGGTGCTACTGAACATCTCACTTCGAATCCATCTCAGCTTCAGAATATGCAACCATATACCGGCAACTCCAACGTTCAAGTTGGAAATGGACAGCACCTACAAATCGCTCACACCGGTCAAGGTTTGCTCCCCACACCTGCGTAAGCTTCGATTGTCTAAAATCCTTCATGTACCTCAGCTGTCTCATAATCTTATCTCTGTTCACAAACTCACCGCCGATAATCCGTGTTATGTCTTACTCAATTCTAATGGTTTTCTTATTAAGGATTCCAAGAGCAACAGAACTCTTCTCCACGGTCCCAATCTTCATGGACTCTACCCAATTAATCCTCAAGCATCTGCGTCCTCTCCAACATATTGTCTTTGTAATACAGCTGCTCCTCCTAGTATCGCGGTTTGGCATCAAAGGCTAGGCCATCCATCACCAACAACTCAACGATTCCTCTCCGCAATTTTCCCTTCAAGCCCTACTGCCAACAGCTCGTTTCATTGTACTGCCTGTGCTCAGGCCAAAACTAGTCGTCTATCGTTTTCGTTGTCTTCTACTAGATCTACTAAGTGTTTAGAACTTATTCATAGTGATGTATGGGGACCTTCCCCAATCGTTTCAATGCAATCATATCGTTATTATGTGTTATTTGTTGATGACTTTAGCCGCTATTCTTGGGTTTTCCCTCTTCATACTAAATCTGAAGTTTGTTCTACGTTTCTCCGCTTTAAACAAATGGTAGAACTTCAATTCCAAACTAAAATTAAAACTCTTCGTTCTGATCGAGGCGGAGAATATATGAATTTAATTTTTCAAACTCATTTACATAATTTTGGCATTGTTCATCAAACGTCCTGCCCTTACACGCCTCAGCAAAATGGCGTGCTGAACGAAAGCATCGCCACATTGTTGAAACCATGAGGGCACTGCTGTTTGATGCTCACTTACCAGGCAAATTTTGGACCGATGCTCTACTTACGGCTGTTTATCTGATTAATCGATTACCTTCCTCACCTAATCAACATAAATCTCCTTACGAATACCTGTATAACAAAGCCCCTTCCTATGCTCACTTGCGTACATTTGGTTGCCTGGTTTACCCATGGCTTGCCACTCAACTATCTCACAAATTCTCTCCTCGATCTCAGCCTTTTATTTTTCTTGGTTATGTTCCTAACTCAAAAGGCTACCGTTGCTTTGATTTCAGAACATCGAAAATGTACGTTTCTCGGCATGTTACATTTCACGAATTTGTGTTTCCTTACATGCCCGTCCTACCTTCCAGTCCGAAACCTGTCACTACTGCAAACCCAACTCCAGCCACTCTAATTCCTGCCTTTTCTCTGCAGCAGCCGCTGCCTAGCTTAACTTCAACACCCCCAACCACTCAGCCTCCCGTACCTATACCACCCTCAAATACTGCTCCTGTCATTGAACCTTCGAACTTAACCTTCAGCTACTCCCCTCCTGGTCCCACGCACGACCTTTCTTCTACCCATCTAATGCTTACCAAGGCGAAAACGGGCAAGCTTAAACCCAAACTGGTGTTCGATCTTGATCATCAGGTCATTCCTTCCAACCCCACGAGTTTTACACAAGCTGCTAAGTATTTAGCCTGGCGACAAGCAATGAGCAGTGAATTTGAAGCACTACATAATCAAGGCACCTGGCTTTTGGTTCCTCATGAGCCTGGGCAAAATCTATTAGGCTGTAAGTGGTAATACAAAACCAAATACAATGCTGACGGCTCGGTTGCAAGGTACAAGGCGCGCCTTGTTGCTCAGGGATTCAAGCAAGAGCACGGTTTAGATTACCATGAGACGTTCAGCCCCGTGGCAAAATTTGCCACAATTCGGCTCTTCCTTATTGTGGCTGTTTCTAACAAATGGACTCTATTACAACTTGATGTGTCTAATGTCTTTTTGCACGGAAAATTATATGAACAAGTGTATATGAAGCAACCTACTGGAGTTGTGGATCCTCAATATCCACACCATGTATGTTCCCTACAGAAAGTCATCTATGGTCTTAAGCAATCTCCTAGACAGTGGTTTGAGATGCTGTCAACCTATCTTCTGTCTTATGGCTTTTCCACAAGCACAGCCGACCCTTCATTGTTGATATACAACCGTAATTCAATTCAAATGTACTTGCTTGTGTATGTTGATGACATATTATTGACGGGAAACAACTCTACTGAGCTTCAACGGCTGCTTCAGAACCTGCATTCCAAGTTTCACATGCGAAATTTGGGCACACTCAATCAATTTCTCGGCTTACAGGCAACTCACACTTCATATGGCATTCACCTCAACCAAACTCATTACGCCAAGGAAATTCTTTCAAAAGCTGCTATGTCTGATTGCAAACATGTTCTAACTCCCCTCCCCACAATCCTACCAACAGCTGAGCCCGGTGATGAGTCTTACTCTCGTCCGGACTTTTACCGTCAAATTGTTGGTTCGCTGCAGTATTTGACCTTAACCCGACCGGATTTATTGTTTGCGGTGAACTTCCTCTGTACACACATGCATCAGCCATTCATGGTTCATTTTCAGTTACTCAATCGAGTTCTTCGCTACATTCAAGGTACTCTTCACCTTGGTTTACCTATCATTCAGGATGCTCTACAGCTCACGGCTTATGCTGATTCCGATTGGGCATCGGATAAATCTGATCGCCGTTCCGTTACTGGCTACTGTGCCTTTCTCGGCAGCAAGCTTGTCTCGTGGACTGTTAAAAAGCAAACCTCAGTTGCTCGATCCTCAACTGAAGCCGAGTATCGAGCCATCTCTACTGCTGCCTGTGATGTCATTTGGCTTCGCCGGTTATTGCTTGAATTTCAGGTTCCTCTTCTCAATCCGACCAAGCTGTATTGTGACAACGTCTCCGCTTTGGCTTTAGCCAACAACCCCATTTTTCATGATCGAACCAAGCACATAGAAATAGATTTTCACTTTATACGTGATTGCATCCGGTCGCACTCCATCTCTGTTCATCATATTCCCACAGTTGATCAGCCTGCTGATATTTTTACCAAACCACTCTCTGCTACACGGTTTGAGCTACTTCGTGACAAGTTAACGATTCAATCCCCAATCATTACCTTGAGGGGGGGCTGATAAGGAGACTTGATAAGCTGAAATGCTTATAGATAAGTCGGCTTCCCTATATAGTGCCTAAACCACTAACACTGCCATGGCAGTGTACCTCTATTAGATCAGCCTCTTGATCTCTGTGTGAGAATCATAGCCATTGCCTTGTAACTAACTGAGTTATATATGTGCAGCACTGTAGCTGTGGAGACGACGATGAAATGAAGACAGAGCTTATGAGCTCTTCCAAGCTATACTCTGTTTTTGTGCTTTCTTTCATATTCTAGTGCTAACGTTCAATGCAGGTGAAGCTGTTTATCAAAATTGATATATCAAATAATAAATCGTAAAAGACCTTCACAATCGGCAAGAGAAGACAAGAGAAGAAAAGAAAAGCTGCATGTAGTCGATGATTTCCCTATTGCTGCTTATCCGGAAGAAGAGGCGCATATCGTTTCGAACTCGGAAGGGAGAAATCACAGATCAGTGCAGCAATAGGCGTTCCAAAGGAAGAAATAGTGTGAGGTTCTCCGTTACCTAGCACGATGGTGCCGTACACGTAGCTAGCCATGGAGGAAGAAACTGCGTTCGATCGAGAGGAAGAAGACGTGAAGAGCCCTGTTTGATGTGGAGGAAGAACCCGCAACAACTTTACCCACGCCGCACTTCATGCCATAATTAAGAATCCTGCTATGGCTTCGGGTCGGACGGCTTCACTGCTGCTTTACTATATAAAAAGCTGTGAAATAATTGTTTGTGACATTGCGGTAGAATCGATTTATGTAAATTTCTGCGGCCCATCACTGTTGCCCGAGACCTTTGACTGGCTCCCGCGGTCGGTCCGCTGCTTTCCGCGGTTCCGGGCAGAAATGTGGTAAATGCCCACTTGTGCGACAATGCTTTATCATTTCTGATCTCCCTCATCGTCGGCGATGTCATCTCCTCACCATGCCACAACAGTTTCTGTAGCGCGGGCAGTGGTGGCCGACGACGGCGCAAAAGTTGGCGTAATAAATTAGATAACAAGTCTATCAACTAATCTCTTTCCCTATTTCGGTTTTCTTATCTTTTCTCTCTGTTATTTTCTTCGAATGTCTTCCGACCTAACTTTGGCATTCGGTTCATCGATGGACAAACAAGAACAAGTTGCGGCATCTTCTTCTATTGGGGCCACCTGGGACGGGGGTGCTGGCACGGAAGCTCTAGGGGGGAAATTAATATTTCTTGTACTGTTTATGCTAGGTTTAAATTGGACAAGATTGTTTTATTTTCAGTCTCCTTTTTTGAATTAGTTGAGGAGATATGTCATTCATACACATATTTGGAGAGAGCAAGGGAGATGAAGGTAATTTAATTTTACTTTCTACTTTATCTTTGATATCCTTCTCTTGGTTCTGTAGAATGGAATATACAATGATTGCCTTTCTCTACTCCTAAATGAAAGATTTTTGCCCTTTATTGTCTGTCTGGCAATTAAGGAGTGGACCAAGCCAGTCATCACATTTATTTCCTGCTATCATTCATGTATGAGCTGAAACCTTTACTTAGCTTAAACTTAAAGCCAATTTTTACAGCCTATAGGTTTTTGTAAGCTAAACTTGATTTTTATGTAACATTGCCAACACTCTAAAAGAAATTATTCTTTTTTTAGGAAAAAAAAGGTTAAGTATAATAGTCTCATAAATTTAAATTCTGTAATTTGTGATACAATTGAACATAACCACAAAACTGGGATCGTATGTATTTTCATCTAAAGCAAGTTGTCATGACAATGTAAATTAGGTGGATCTAGTAGTTTGCCTGATTTGACTGAATTAGATCTATGTATTGTTGACGTTCCGTGATGAAATTGGCAAGATCTACACCCACTAGTCAGTATGTTAGGAACTTAAATTTTGGAGAGGATTGTTGCTTAGATTTTTTTTTTTTATAATTCTGTAGCTAGCATCTACTGGGCATCTATCTACATTCTCCTTGCTATGCTTGAAAGATAATTTATGTTATAAGCATGTTTTCCCCTGTTGGAGTTGAAACAAATCGCAAGGTTCTTGTATTATTGACAAACATTCAAACTTAATATGAGTTATTTTTTTTTTGGGGATGATCAATATTTTGGAGTAGATTTGTTGAGGATTTTTTGGGGATGATCAATGTTTTGTCAAATTGTATTGAATGCTGGGATTTTGTTATTTGACCTCTCCAATTATCATATTAATTATAAAGGATTTGAATTCGTGATATATCATACTAATTGTCGCAATCAAGTAGTCCTTTGGGCAATATTTTAATGGTTTGCTTTATAGTTTCAAACCACATTTTGATGATGCCAAGAAACAAATCCAACAATTTGCTTAACATACAATTGCATCACGATCCTCATCAAAATTACAATCTGCCTTTAGCCTGGTGTGAGCCAAAAGCTTAGAAGGGAAGGAGAGTAATGTAAATTGAAGTTTGCCTTGATTTTTCTACCAAATTTTGTTCAATTTCATTGGGCATCATATGTTTTGTATCACCTATGTACGTTTATCACTTCAACCTTGAAATTAGAAATGTGGATACTTTCAGCGATGGAAAACAACCAAGTTTTATTAGTGTTATAACCGTCTATGTTCTATTGTTTTGTTTTTTGGGAAAGTCTTTAGTTGACTGTGAGATATTGGGAAATTATGTCATATCAATGGTATTGAACATTTATGTTGTTTTAAGAGTTCATTTATTTTGATGTATGTTATTAGAATTTAGTTTTGAAATGAATTTCATTGCAGTAAATTTCAATGATATTAATGTCTTGTATGAACGTATTGCCTAACAATTTAGTTTTACTATCTATTTAAATTATGGAGACTTCTGAATTTGATATCATTTTATTATAATTGTTAATAAAAGTTATATTTTATTCCAACTTTTCTTAATTTTTGGTTAGCAGTAAGCACATTATTACTTCGTGTAAAAAATATTTTTCAAGCCTTCTTAGGTGTTTTTATCAACTTCATAGAAGTGAAATAAAAAAAATGTAACTTATTATATTCAAATTTTATCAAAAGCATTAAAATTAAGGCATGGAATAATTTTTTTATTACTTAGCTTTTAAAATCGTAATTATAATTTTTATTTTGTCATTGTTTTTTTTTACGACTTACAATTTTTTTTATTAAAAAATTATATTTTACAACAGTATTAAAAAAATATTTTTTTGAAAGCAGCTTTAATATATATAAAAAGTTGTACCAAATTAAGGGATATAATTTTGATTTAGAACTGCTATTTGGTTATCATATACATTTAAAAAAAAAAAATCTTTCATCTCAAAATATATTAGGGTATAAATGTAATTTATTACTACACAGTTGCAGCACAGCAGCTCCACAGTTATACTATCCAAACAACATATAAGGATTTCTATACAACAACTTCAGAAAATAGCTTTCTGAAAACAGCTTTCTGTACAACAATTTCACCTTTGATATTGATGTTGAATCTCGTTATATCCCAATTTGGGTTTCTTTTCCTAGTCTCAGGCCTCACCTCTTTGCCCCGAGAATTTTACAGGGGCTCGATTCCATGTTTGGTAAACCTCTTAAAATTGATCAGGCCACTTCCTTTGGAAGGCGGCCGTCGATTGCTCGAGTACTGGTGAAACCTGATGTTACCGAGGTGTATGCTGATAAGATTTGGATTGGCTCCGAGAGTTTAGGCTATATACAATCGATTGTTATGATACTAAATGACGTTTTTCCTGTAGTGTATTGTTCTCACTGTAAATCTCTGGGACTATAAGCTTGAATGCCCAATTCGTCATCCTTTGTCTAATCGTGTGGGTATTCCTCCTATCGCTGAGGTGGCTCCTGTTACTATGGTTTGTGATTTACCTGCTTCCTTGCACCTTGAGGCTCATGCGGTGTTGATTAATGATAATAATGGATTAGTTGAGAATAATGTTAATATTGCCAGTGTTTTCTGTGCTTCTGGTCCGCCTGTGCCTATTCGGGATGAATTTATTAGCTCTGTGCCTGTGGAACACTCGTTAAGTAGGGTTGTTGGCTTTTCCCCTATCTCCCCTGTTTTGGTCGATTTGGACGCTGGTGTTTTTGATATCCCCAATTCTTGTGTCGGTGTTGTGGGAGGCCCTATTTCTATTCTTTCCCCTGCTCATTATTGGGAATTGTTGAAGTCTGATGAGGTTGTGGGTGTTGGTTCTCTTGCGGTTATGTCTCATGTGCTAGATTTTGGAGTTGGCTTGTCTTCCCGTAAATGTGCTAGTGAAGTGGGTGGTACTAGCTGTACTACTCCTTTGTCTTTTTGTGGGTACTGTATCTGCTCCATGTATTTTGGCTGAGGCTGCTTCATCTCTAGTGTGGAGTTCTTGTATTATGGGGCTTCCATTTCTCCTATTTTGACGCCTATTGATATTGCGCCTGGACCTTTTGTGGATGTCCCTGTCAATTTAATCTCACCGGACACATTGATTTCTAAAGTGGGTGCCAATTTGAGGGAGAGTGTGAGATTGGAAATTGATTGGATTCATTGTTCGTTTGATTTCGTTTCGGAGACTAGTGGAGATGAAGGATCTGTGGATGAATTTACTATGCAGACTGACCGTCCTGTTAAATCGTTTCCATCTCGTGGGAGGGGTAGACGTGGTAGGGGTAGGAGATGATTTACATTGGTTCTCTCCTTTGGGTTGTTGTTTTTTTATGGTAGTTGATTTGAACTATCTTTTATTTGTGATGGTTACTGTTTTGCTGAAGATTGGTTGTAGCTTGGTTATATTTTGAGGATGTGATTGGTGGTTTATGGCAATGATGGGGCTAGGGATCACTTTTCTAAAGCCTTGGCTTGGTGCAACCTTTGGTGGTGTGACTTTTGCTCGTTTGGTCCTTGATGCGATTCTACTCTCACTCCAAACTGGATGGCCCACGCCTGACTTTGGAGCAGTTGGAAGGCTCTGCCATATATTGAGCCTATTGGGGTGTAAGCACCCTAGTTTTCGGGTTTTTCTGTAGTTTTTGTATTTTCGTCCCTTATTTAAGTTTTTTGTATTCCCCCTTTTGGTTTTGAATGAATATTATTTTGGTTAAAAAAAGCATATCATTACTTATTCCTTCTATTATCGTGTTGATATCCACATATAATTATTATTAATACGAAGTTCAAACAAGTAAACCTTAAAGATCCATTAATTTGGCAAGGCCAAAATAATTTTTTCATAATTTATGGAAAGTTAACATGCCCAAAATATTTTTTTTCATAATCAATTTAGTTCCAATTGGTCTATTTCTATGTTTATTCCTCACCTAGATTTTAATTTTATTTACTAGCCAACAATCGTAACTCCTAATGTAGAACAACATCAAGTTGTGTATAGGCCTTGACAAGATCACAAGTAAAATTTCACAACATTGCATGAATTATGTAATAAATTGTTTTAATTATTTCATTTTTTAATGTGTAGTGGCTTGGATGTTCTTGGATGTTGACCCTCCATCATGCAAATCCTGTATAGTCAATCTTCTCTCATCTTTTCAAGGCATATTAATAGCTTCACTATAATTTAAAGAGTTGTAACACCATTCAAACATAGCATATTCATTTCATCGGTAGGATCATAGTTGGAAGGCTATGAAGGTCAGAGAGATGGCAGTCGAAGAGCAACAAATGTCAGAGGGATGGTAGCCGGCAGGCAACAAATGTTGGAGGGACCGTAGTCGGTGGGTGATGGAGTGCGGAGGGATCGTAGTTGACATGCCATGGAGGTTGGAGGGAAAATATCTGATAGGCGATAGAGATCGGAGGGACCATAGTCGACGATCAGAGGGACAATAGTCAGCAGGCGATGGAGGTCGAAGTGACTGTAGTCAGCAGGCGACAGTGATCAGAGGAATTATAGTCGACAAGAAACTGAGGTAGAAGGAACCGTAGTCCGTGGGCAACTGAGGTTAAATGTATCGTAGTCGCGCATATGATGGAGGTGGAGAGACCATAGTCGGTGGACAATGGTGTTCATAGTGATCGTACTCAGTGGTCAACGAAGGTCCGAAGAACTATATTCAGCAGGTGATGAAGGTCGGAGGGATCGTAGTCGAGGGGCAACAGAGGTTGGAGGGACCTTAGACAATGAATGATGGTGGTTGGAGGGATCATAGTCGGCAAATGATGATGATTTGAGGGATCGTAGTTGGATAATACTTAGCTTAATCTACCCCAACTAAACTCATTTGAGATATTCAAAATTGTTAGGCTTTATTCCATGAATAAAATCTTGCAATCCTATTTGTGTCTAAAACGCATATGAACTATAAATTAATTCTTCATGGTGTTCACTTGATCTATTAATATTAACACATTTCATTGAGCTTATTTATATTTGATTATTTGAGCACTGCATACTTCATTATAATACATTCTACTTCTTACATTCACATTTGTTATCTTATTTTGTTGCTTATCAAGCCAAAAAAAAAAAAAAAAAGTTCTGATTGATAAAATAGAAGAATATGGAAGTGCATTGAAACATGACATTGTTAAGCAGACAACTTGGTCGTGTCGACACGGGTCAGGTTCTGCTTGGGTCAAGTTCGAGTTCAGCTCCTGGATCTGTTATAAAATTTGGTCAGGTCCGGGCCACTTGAATTGGGTCCGAGTTAATTCTAGATCTAACCCTAATACCCATTTTGACACCTCTGGATAAAACAATTAAAAATTTAATGAAATAAACAATATAAATTAAGGTTATATTATGCTTTTTTTGATATTTTTTAAATCAAAATAATTAAATGTTAATTTCATATTAACTTAATTTCAACTGTTAATAAAAAAATTACCCACCTATACATATTTGAAATTTGAATTGAGAGTTGTGGAATCATTATTAAAAAGCCGAAGGGCCACCCGATCTCCGTCTGATGTCACAACAGTTCAATTCGTGCCCTCGCTCACGTGATTGCCGCCCAGATCCTGCACGACTCACGTGACATTCTTCGTTTTTGAATTAGCTTGCAGCGAAGACCTCTCTCATCGGCTCCTTCTTGCTCGTCCGAACTGTGGAGAAAGAGAAGAGGAATAGAGGAGAAAACGGGGAGGAAAAGGAAGAGAGAAAGAAGTAAAGAAAAAAAATCCTCATCAGAGAAGGGAAACTATCCTCTCATATCCACTCCGATCCTCTCCGATCGCTGGAATCGTCGTAGGTATGGCCTTCTCTTTTGCAGTTATTGGACAAATCAGAACCTGGTTGTATCTTTGTTCTGAAACATTCTGCTTAATCTATTGATTTTTTTTTGTTTTTTTTACGATTTTTATTTCTTTTTTAGGATCGATCAGGATCGGGGAAATATTAGGTCCTGTTTCATTTCATACAGATTCCGCGTTTGAATTTTCTGACAGGGATTGAGATGGATGAGTGGGGCGAGGCCAAATCCTCGTCGCAGAAGGAATGCGTGCAGGTTGCAGTTAACATCCGACCATTGATCGCATCGGAGCTCTTGCTGGGATGCAGAGATTGCATCACAGTTGTCCCTGGCGAGCCTCAGGTAGGAGATTCTCATGTTCCATTTACATTTGATTCTTGAAGCTGGTTTGCTGTTTAATTTCTCCGTGTTTTTTATTTTTTATTTTATGGTAAGGTGATTCTCATAAACAAGCGAGGATTCTTCTTCACATTTGGTAATAATGTATGCTAACTGAAAAAAAAAACAGGTTCAAATTGGAGCTCATTGTTTTACTTTTGATCATGTTTATGGAAGTTCTGCTATTCCTTCAATTCACATATTTGAAGAATGTGTGGCGCCATTGATTGATGCAATTTTCCATGGCTACAATGCAACTGTTCTAGCTTATGGACAGGTACAACATTCTTATTATAAGATTAGTGAATTCAGACACGCTCACTCTACAACTTTTTATTACTATTTTTCTTTTCTAATTTGGCGTTACCTCTCTATTATTTTAGACTGGTTCTGGAAAAACATATACAATGGGAACCAACTTCAATGGTGAGAGTAATAGTGGCGGGATTATACCACTGGTAATGAATAGTATTTTTAAGAAAGCCGGTGAAATGAAGAAAGACACTGAGTTTTTGATTAGAGTTTCCTTTATTGAGGTCATCTTTTTTCTTAATATAGTCATTATTTTCCTCAATTTTCTTACTTTTCTGTAGCTTCTCATACATTTGAGAAATATTTCTATCATGTATTTTCTACCAGATTTTCAAGGAAGAAGTTTTTGACTTGTTAGATACACATGCCAATGCTACTTTGAGAAATGACAACAATTCTTCACTTGCCAAACCATCTAGACCCCCAATTCAGATTAGAGAAACTGTCAATGGGGGCATAACCCTTGCTGGAGTTACTGAAGCAGAAGTTACATCGAAAGAGGAGATGAAGTTATATCTTATGCGTGGATCTCAATCTCGTGCCACAGGAAGTACTAATATGAATAGTCAGTCAAGGTTGGTATATTGAAAATGCACGATAACAATGCAGAATATGACTTTTTACAATTATATTTTTTGTGCAATCACTCTATGATAATTTCTTTCCATCCCATTGGATGAATTTAATTTTTCATGCCTTCATATGATTGTCATATTGCATACTGCTCGATGAGCTTTTAAACATATATTAAGTTGTTCAATTGAATTAATTTACATTTCATTTTTAATAAGTGCATTCAATCTATGCCATTTAAAAAAATCATTGTTTAATGATTCCCTATACATTGTGACAGCTGCTTTTTTTTGGCTGAAATATCTTAAAAATAAAACTTTTCCTCTTTGTTTGCGAAGTTAAAGAAAAAAGTGCAAAACAATGATGAATTTTGATTATGCTATGCAGCTATGGGTAGATGAACTCTTGAAATGTAAGGTGTTTTAGATATCAAATATTTATTTTTATTCATTACTTTTAAAATGTGATGGACTTTGAGTTTGGCAAGTGCTTCTCTTTGGAAGGTTAATTCTACTTAGATTAATGCATACTATCTTTGTGCTAAGTTGGGAAGGGTTATATTTTTGGCTAACCAATTGTCATATCTAAAGATGCACTTTCTTTCCTTTTTTTCTTCTTATTACAATAATTATTGATGATGTTTGATAACATTGATGCTTTTTTAGTCATCGGCATGATTGAATCTTTGTATTACCCAATTTGTTGCCAACAATGCAAGTACAATAACAAAATTGCGTCGTGGTATATAATTTTATGTTAGTTCCTATCACAAATTGTTACAATTGCAGTCATATATTTATGGTCAAAGTATTTTATTACTACACCTTTTTTACCTCTTCATGCTTCATACTGAATGAATGGAGTTATCAGCTATTTATCTTTCCATAATATAGCATTATTGTCTTGGATATTTTTTGATTTGTGTATCTAGGTGAAAATATAGAAGCAAACTCAAATACATCCATAACCTAGCAAGTGCTTTCATAGCAGTTACCTAATGAAGAAACATAATAATTATGTATAATCATACAAGTATGATGCCCGAATTTTTTTGGCAATGCTTGTGTGCATGAGTTTGTGATTAAATTAGCTAAATTTTATAAAAAAAAATGACTAATTTGTTTTGCTTACACCTCTCATTTGAAATCTGATTACAAGCATATTTTATAATGATTTTTTTCCTTTTCTCTAGTCGTTCACATGCCATTTTTACAATTTGCTTGGAGCAAAAAAGATATGCTGATTGCAGTAGAGATGGATTTGTTAGTAATGATTTTGGTGATGATATCTTACATGCAAAGCTTCATTTGGTTGACCTTGCTGGATCAGAACGTGCAAAACGTACTGGAGCCGATGGGATGCGTTTGAAAGAAGGTATCTATGAATTTTCTTATTGTTAGCTCCATTATTTGATTTTCACAATTTATTTTTAAAGACCATAAATCTAAGCAGGTATACATATAAATAAGGGCTTGTTAGCTCTTGGTAATGTGATAAATGCCCTTGGTGATGAGAAAAAGAGAAAAGATGGGGGCCATATCCCTTATCGAGATAGCAAGTTAACACGTTTGTTACAGGTAGTGTATATTCTTCAATTATCATACCCATGTTCTAAAATAGTTTGATGAGGCATTTGATCAGTTGAGAGCTTCTATTTATATATTTTATCTATTTTATTTTAGTTGGCTTGACATATGCGCTATTATTCCTCAAAGTATAGAGAAAGCTGCATAAAAAGTTATGTTGTTTGGCTTGTTTTACTGGGAAAGGGAAGGGAGTATTTGAAACATGGTTAATAGAAAGGTTAAATTAGAATATTGTTTAAAATTTTATTCACGTTTGATCTGACTTTTAGGAGAACTCAAAGAGATGCTCAAGCTTCAATAGTTTTTTCTCTAAATTTTGATGAATTGAAAATTTGAACATGATTATATCTAAAATATATATTGAAACTTAAAAAAATTAAATTGGGTTTGAGATATTTGTAATTGATGTTGGCCGTCATATGTAGGGGCTTTTATAATAGCTTTATATGAGAAATGACATCTTATTTGTGATTATTTGGCTTCTTTTTTTTAAAAATTCCAATATTCTTAAGTAGTTTTTTTATTGTGCATATTAGATTGTAGACTAAAAGTTTAAGTTAAGTCTTATAATATAAATTGTTATTGTTTTCAACCTAGATGGGTACTTGCTCTGCTTTTAATTTTACAAGTATAGCATGCCAAATAAATGGTTTAAGAATCTTGACTTGCTTCTACAATAATGATTTTAGCTTGCTGTCATTACATTTTTAAGTGAATTTTATGTGCAATAGCATATAATACTTGATACTCTATTACACTTCTCTTTAAACAGAACTTTTTTCCTTCATATCCGGTAGTGTGCATTCATTTAGTGCATCTATTGACAATGCTAATAGTTTTTTACTTATAATTATTTTGACCGCAGGATTCTCTTGGTGGAAATAGCAAAACTGTTATGATTGGTGAGTTGTGATTTTTTTTAGCTTATTAGTCCATAGTATAGTGGCATACTCTCTATCAATCCATGGAAGAGAAAATCTATGATTTTATGTGCTTTAATGATAGCTTGCATTAGCCCTGCTGACGCAAATGCTGAAGAGACAATAAATACTTTAAAATATGCCAATCGTGCAAAAAATATACAAAACAAGGCAGTGGTATGTTATTTAATAACATGAATTTTACTTTCTAGGCCAGGTTTATTACCTATTCATTTATGCAAGTTATTTGATTGCTTGATTTAAATCCAGATAAATCGTGATCCTGCATCAATTGAAATGCAAAAATTGCGCAGTCAATTAGAGCAGCTACAGTCAGAAGTTCTATTTTATCGTGGCAACAGTGCTCCTTTTGAGGAACTTCAGGTGCAAATCTATTAAAGTTGACTTTCTTTGTTTTTAGCTCAAAGTTAAATGATAATGTAATTCGTTATTTTCAGGTTCTTCGTAAGAGAATTACTTTGCTTGAAGCAAGTAATGCCGAGCTCCATCAGGAGTTAAAAGAACGTCAAATTACTTGTGATCATTTATCAAAATCCGCTTTAGATGCTCAGGTGCTTGCCTGATCATAAAATTCTTGTTGTTGGGACTTGAGTTGAACTTACATCAAATATTATGTAAAATCCTTGGATGTAAAATTTTTTGTGTTGGCTAAAATATCTTGCAACTTATACTTTCTTTAACTATTTTAGATGATTAATTTTTTTCCATAAATAACTCTAGCATGTTTTCTGTTTCTCAAAGAAGCTTAGCAGCCAAGTAATATTATTTTTTATAATAATGGCTAGTGATGTAGGAAGTTCAATAACGTGAAACTTCTTATATGAATGTTTACATATTCTATTTCATACGAAATGCTGAAAATAAGTGCTTATGATGGCTTCTATTCTTTCATATTGTGTCTCTTCTTTTAATAATATATGAATTAAGGTATTTGTGAAATTTAATTTCTTAGTGTATGACTAGATCATTGTTAATGCACTAGGTTGAAAAAGATAAGCTAATTTTGAAGATTGAATCAGCACGTAATGGAAAATCGTGGGATGAGATTGACTGTGTAGAAAATACGCAGGTATAAAGCTACTTAGGATTGTCTCTATAAATATTCTTGATGCAACATAAGGTTATTTTTTTTTACTGATGACTTGTTTCTAAAAACTCTTCTAGAATTTGGACTTGTTGATCGGTTATGCATCAAGGATTCAAGAGCTTGAGACAGAGCTGGTGCGAGCTCAAAATTCATGTAATCCTAGTCAAAGTGGTTTCATGGATTGCCTTGGTTTAGAAAAAGAACAATTTTTTCCAAATCTGCATGGGTTAGAATGTATCCCTGATGGGAGGACCATAGAATCTAGTAAGTTACAAAAGCATCTAACCTTAGCCCTTCACCTTTTTTGATGTCAAATGTTTTCTTACATTTTGGATAATTGCTTCAATGCTTATGTTTGTGTACTTTGATGGAAGTAGAATGCATTTATGAATATCTTTTATTTTGTCATACTTTATAGCATATGAAAACAATTGCATCTAACATGATGAATGCACCAAATAACACGATCTCAAGCATTGTGCTTCTTAATTCCCAATGTAGAGATTATATGTTCCCGTCTTTCCTACGGCCTTCATTAAAGAACTTCATATTCAGTAGTTTCTTGTGTTGAGCGTCGTCTACAATTAGCTTTGTACCCTACTTTAAATTAACAAAATAATTGGGATATGTTTTATCCATTATAAAAAATAGCATGTTGAATGGTTAGAATTTTTTACCTAAAGGCCATATATGGGATAGATTGAAATTGGACTAAATTAAATAGTGGTGTTGATGGTTGTTTCTTTTGTAAATAATAATTTACCATTATAGTTGTTGCTAAACTGTCTAATTTATCTCTTTACCTCATTAGATGCTATACGTTGTCTCAAATATGTATAAATTATTTGCTATCATGCCTTTCTTAGAAACAAATGCAATGTACTGATTTTTGCCTTTATTTTGTTCCACTTTATAATCTATAATTCTAGTGCATCTAGCACAATGAATGATAGTGACTGCGATTAAAACCAATCATTAAGGGCCATCGTGTAGTCTATTGAAAACTGTGTTTGAAAATTTGGAAACTCAAACTAATTCTTCTCCTTTCTCATATATCTCGAGCATTTTGCTGATTTTCCACCATGTATTGAATGAAATTTCTATGTACTTCTATTTCTTGTCTTGATGTTTAACAGTTAGATTCATCACATTTCTTCAATTTTTTGAGCGCACCAACTTATTAATGTTTAGGAATGATTAACAGTGATGAATCAGAGATCTGTTTTTTACTTTGATTTTTGAATTTTATATGCCATTAAATTGTTTTTATTGACATGTATTTATGTGGACTAATTCTCTAGGCGAGGCTGAATATGATGAAAAAGAAAGGGAGCATTCCTCCCTACAGGATAGATTAGACAAAGAGCTCCACGAATTGGATAAAAGACTCGAACTAAAGGAGGTACTTGAACATTGTTTCTTAAGCTTATATATGAGTAACCATCTTTCAATTGATAAGTTTTTTATGCAATAATTCATTAGTTCACCTAGGATTTGATAAGATTAACGAGCAGTCTATAATTTCTGTTTGTGCATGTTAATTTCATTACTTGTAAATATAGAAGAATAATCTATCTTCCCATGTATAAAAGCTTTAAACATTTTTCTTGTAACATGCTTCTTATCCCTTCCAAAAAGATTACTTCTTGTTAAATTTTGATCCTAATCCTTTGAGATTTCCATATTTTTTTGCTAATGGTTCATAACATTTGTACATTTTTGGGATGCAAAGTTATAATATCAATTAGTTTAATTGCCTATAGCACATAGTAAGCATTGTTTATTTTTTTATATTATACATAAGGTTTTCTCTTCTTTAACTAGGCTGAAATGAAAAGGTTTGCCAAGGTGGATACTTCCGTACTCAGGCAACATTATGAGAAGAAGTTAATGGAACTAGAACATGAAAAAAGGGATTTACAGGTAATTTAATCTACTGACTTTTTGATGTTGAAACATGCATGCATCTTAATTGTATTTTTTTACCCTTGCAGAATGAGATAGAGGAACTTCGCTTTAACCTTGCAAATATATCATCCACTTCGGGTGATACTGCGCAAAAGTTGAAAGAAGAATATCTTCATAAATTGACTATGCTCGAATCACAGGTTGAGTTAAAATGTGTTTCTTTTAAGCATGATCTCTTCATGCTTTGTGAGCCTTTTATTTTTATTTAGGTGACTGAACTAAAAAAGAAGCAAGAGGCACAATCTCAACTCTTAAGACAAAAACAAAAGAGTGACGAGTCTGCAAAACGACTTCAAGAAGAAATTCAAAAGATAAAGTCTCAAAAAGTTTGTTTCTTCTTTGGATATATTTGTTATTATGAAAATTTTCATAATTTACTACTCAATAATTGAGAAGTTGTTATCTTTTAGGTTCAATTACAACAGAAGATAAAGCAAGAATCTGAGCAATTTAGATCATGGAAGGCTAGTCGGGAGAAAGAAGTTCTGCAGGTAATTTTTATATTAGAGAGAACTTTTATTTTATGACTAGCAAAATGTGCATAAATTGTTTCATTGCTAGCTTCCCAAAATAAAATGCATTATCCTACTTCCACCAAGTCCTCCTTCCCGCTTTTCTTGTGTATTTGATTGTTTATATATATATATATATATATGATCGTTGAAGTTGTTGCAAGTTTAGTAATCTTTGGAACATTTGAGGACAAGTGCACTCTCGAGAGCAATAATGATCAGGAGAATGAAAATAATAATTTGCAGGATGAACACCAGAAAAAGAACACAAGATGGGTTATATTATTCAGTGAAATTCACCTTTATTTAAGGCCACAATGAGAGATAAATGTCTATCGGTTCAGAGAATAAATCCACATGTAAATATGATACTTATTTTTATCTTCATAGTACTATTTTATCTCTCTTTCTCTTTTATTTTCTCATCAAATATATGAGCACAGTTCTTCTATTTGTTGTGAATATTAAAAGAATGATAAGGCCAAGCCATAAATGGCTTAAGCAGCCTTTTTTTTTTCTATCATAAAGAAGCTTGCCTTTTTTTGTTATTTCTTTTAATGAAATTATATTTGTTGTTAATTAGCTTAAGAAGGAGGGACGGAGGAATGAGTATGAAATGCACAAGCTTTTGGCTTTGAATCAAAGGCAAAAAATGGTAATAATTTGTGTTTGAGCATCTTTTTCCATTTCTAGCATCATGCAATTATGCTTTTTCCATCCGTCATCACTAGGTTTTGCAACGAAAGACTGAAGAAGCTTCTATGGCCACAAAAAGATTAAAAGAGTTACTTGAAGCTAAGAAAGCTTCCTCTAGAGAGTCTTCAGGTTGTTACTATAGTTAATGAATATATGTTATTCTAATTTATTACTTTTATCATAGTTCATATACCTTGTTTTTAGCTTTTTTTTTAATAAGATTGATAGCATAAAGTAGTAAATTTCTTTAGCACTAAAACAATGTTTGATGCAGGTATTGGACATATTAATTCTTCTGGAATTCAGGTATATAATGTTATTTCTTTATCAATTTCTTAAATTCCATTGCTTTGGGAAAAACTTGACACATATTGATGTTTTATATTGTTAAATAGGCTTTAATGCAGGCTATTGAAGATGAGCTAGAAGTTACTGTTAAGGTGTATGAGGTTCGTTTAGAATATGAGCGTCAAATGAAAGAGTAAGAATTTTTTTTTTCGATTTATTAATTAATTTGCATGGATGATTAATGTATTTTTAATTTGAAAGTGGATGCTTGATTAATATGTTTCTCTGTTTCAGATAATCATTAGGATTATTTAGCGAATCATAATTTTGTTTGAGGTTCAATTATTAGTTCAAGATAAAAATCCAAATGATGAGTTTAATCGTTGCTGCATATTTTAATAAAAAAATATACGATATGTTATGATTAGTTGACTTAATAATAGGTTTTGGTCTTAAAATTTTAATTTATTTCTTTTGATTTTACATATTTTATGTGCAGTTGATTTGATTTAATGATGCTTTTACACTCATCACACATTGAATGTTGGGGTTTTATGATCATCTTGACAAGGGATTGCAATTGTGCTGCCCTTTTTATTTATCAAATTTAATAGTATGTTTAGGGGCCATTTGGCTTTAAAAGTGATTTATATTGATAACCCATACAATATTTTTTAATGTTTTGTTTTATTTTTTTTGTTATTGAGCTTCTACAACTGGTGTTAGGCTATTATGTGAGGTTTTCAGTTATAACCTTTTGCTAGTAGTTTTATTGCTTGTTTTAGCTACGTTTGGTCGACACATTTGATTTTTGTGCCATCTATCTTTATGTTTTTGATGGAGCTAAAGATTAGTTGTTTGCTTACTAAATAAAGCTTGCAAAATATATATTTTTTGGCTAAAGATACTTTTAATCAAGATTAGAAATCTTATTTTTAGTTTCAGTTTTGTTTTAACATAAAATATTTAGTTCAAGTGATTCCAATAATTTCAAATAGTGCTTTATGTTTTGATTTCAATAACTTTTTTATTTTAATGGGAAATTATTTTAAAATATTATACTAGATATATTTATTTTTAAATTAATGTATATGTTTTAAAACACTTTTATAAGTATCAAGTAATTGTATTTAAAATTTCAAGTTATTTGAATATGTATAACATTAAAAGAAAATATTTTTGTAAAATGTTATAAATGCTTATTACTTAAAAGTGGATAACAATGTTTTTTTTATTACAAGCTCTACTAATACATTATTATGAAAGTATTGTTTTATAGTAATAGGTAATATTGGTAGCTCTACTAATCTAACTATAATAATTAGTATTCTTTTTTGAATCACTCCAGTAGAAGCAATATCCCATCAGCTAATACCAATAAATACTATAGATTCTTATAATTATCATCAACATAAAACATTTTATGTAAATTTTTCGTCACGTGTAATTATCGAATGTTTTCTTAGCTTAGTTGAATTATGCTCTTTATTTATGTTTAATTAAGCAAATATTTTTTTAACGGTATTGTTCTAGCTCAAAACATGAAAATTTAGCTCATAGTTAGTAAAAAAGTCCTATTTTAACCATCAAAACATAAGGAGTTTTAGAAAGATCATACTCTCAATGAGTCTCAAATTCGTTTTACAAAATAATTTAAACTATATGGTCAAGCCATCCTCATAATTTTGCATGTGAATCCATTATTTGAAGTTAGGTTCTATCATGAACTACAATCATCATCATGCAATGCTTCAAAACTTGAATCTCTTGAAATCTAGGCTATTTGTTCATTATGAAGTCTTAAAAAGCTTGATAGGTAGAAATAATGTTTAGTTGATCAAAGCCTTATGCTTTTGGTTACACTTCAGTAGCTTGATCTACAACCAATTTCTTAAATATGAATCATTTGGTAATTTGTTTGTGCATAATAGGTTATTGTTAATCTGTTGGTGGTGCAATGTGAAATTAAAAATTTTATTGATATATTCTACAGTATTTAGTGTTTTGGTTTTAAATTTGTTCTTTCTAGATTTTTTTGAACTAAATTGACAATTTATTTTTATTTTGCTGGTCAATAGAAGGGCTACAATGGGAAAGGAGCTTGCTAGGCTCAAAGAGGAATCTGAAATTGCTAGACAGAAAATTTTAAGGTAACTTGTTGTGTAATTAAAAAAAAGAATATGAATCACATATTTATGCTTAGTTGAAGTTGATATATGATATTGTTGCTCCTTCAGCGATTGCCCCCAAACAATGTCTCCAAGTGCTAGAAATTCAAGAATTGCAACACTTGAAAACATGCTAGCTACTTCATCTAGTACCCTTGTTTTAATGGCATCAGAGTTATCGGAAGCAGAGGAACATGATCGGGTGTTTAGTGGTCGAGGAAGATGGAATCAAATTCGCTCAGTTGCTGAGGCTAAAACTATGTTGAATCATCTATTCAATTTAGCATCATTATCAAGGTACAAAATGATTACACAAAAGTATTGCTAAAGGTTACCGGATATAAGCTTTAATACAACTAGTTTTTTTGTTTAATTATATATTCTTATTCTTTCAAATAATAACTTTGCTTAATGTATTCTTCTAGTTTGTCTTTTTATCAATAAAATGCATCTTTTTTATCTACTTCTAGCTTAAAACTATATATTAAACATGTTATATTAACTGAATAAATGTGTTTTCAAGCTAATGTCATACATTATTTAAACTATCTATCAAGAAGATGACATGCATGTAATCGTTTATTTTAAATAAATTCTCATTCATTTGATTACCATAATTTCAACCCTTCTATTGACTTTAGGTGCCAATTGTGGAAGAAGGAAGTTATCTGCAGGGAGAAAGATTTTCTAATCAGTGAATTCAAAGAGAACATATACAGACTTAACAGCCTAGTTAGACAGCTTGAAGCCGAAAAAGCTACACAAAATGAGACTGATATAAAGGTTCACCTATTTTGTGAAATTCATTATTTCTTGCATAGTGGAATAACTTTATTTTTTTCATTTTGTTTCACTTATGAATTTTATATCCATCCATAATATTAGATGATTTACAATGTGTTTGAGGGTTTTGTTGGCTGTTTGTCAAAATACGGTTAGATTTACATTAAAGTGTCCTCTAAATGTCAATGTGTTATGTCAGTTCTTTGTTTGGTTTCTATATTTATATATAGTTTACAGGTACTAGATTTATTAAGAATGATTATAGCCTTTTTTTTTTTTTTTAATTTTCTTTAGCCAACAAGATAGCTGGTCTAGAAGTTGGTTAATTTGTCTGATATCCAAAGAGCAACTAAATTTGTGCATTTTTTGTACTTCCGATCTAAGGATGAATGATACAAGAGTTGTTGTAAATTCTTTATGCACTCTCTTAACACTATTATTTAGATAATTTCTCTTATTGCATGTCGATCCCCTTTTATGTTATTGTACAAATTTTTTCTAGCTTGTGAAATGTAAAATTGGATTTTATTATCATTTTTTAATGTTAAATAATATTTTAATTATGATTAAAGCTTCATTTGATACTAATGATTTAATTTTTTTTTTTATTAAAATTTTACGAAAGCTATTTTGTGGACTATATTTTTTGTTCTACCATCTAAAAAACACATTTTGAGATAAATTGTGAGAAAATCTGGAAAAGACTTCTTCAACATTTTCATCCAAGTATCACCTGCTTGTTTTGTTGCAGCTTATTATACCAGGACAAAGTAAACTGTTGAACCAAATGAAGCATAAATTAATCTATTTCTATGGAAATTTAAAAGAACAGGTGAGGCATTCTAGCATGACTTCCTCAAGTTGTGAAAAAGGCTTTGTTTTGAGGAAGGTGTTATGCTACTTTTGTTTTCATGGTTATGTGTGCTTGTTTAGTTCTTCTGTTTAACTAACTAATGGATTTTTTAAGTGATTTTTATTTTATTTTGTATCTTTTCTTTGTCAACATATTTCTGAGCAAGTAACTTATTCTAATATAATGTTTTCTATTTTGCATAGATTCCACAAAAATTCATAGTTTTGAATAATGGAAGAGAGAGTTGTGGCGAGGAGGATGCTGATATGGATACTTCAGACTCAGAGGACATGCTTGACATGGAAAGTGATGAGTCTGATGAAGATTGGGTGGAATCTGGAAAGGTTACAATAAAGAGAAGATCTAGGGGAAAGAAGTATAATGTTGAAGATGAAAACAAAGTTTCTGAAAATGATGGCCGTTTTTGCTGTTCATGCTCAAAAAACTCAACTTGTAAAACAAAGAAGTGTGAATGCCGACACATCAGTAAACCATGCAGTAGTCAGTGTGGTTGCAATGCTTCGAAATGTGCTAATAGGGAAGATTCTTTCTCTAGTTTAGATGATGAGAAGACCATGGAGTTAGTTTCTCAAGGAACATTGCTCCTTCAAAGTGCTTTGGGTGAGAAACCTAAGATAGATTGCTGTAGCCTGCAACAACGTAAGCCCCTATCTGACATTGGGAATGCACAGGTATGTCTATACCTTTAAGTGTAGTTATATTGTTCCTTCAATAATAGGGCAAAACTATTATATATACTTCATCTGAAAACTATCGCTAAAATACTCAGTAATATTACTTTATGATTTATAATTATATTACTATAGTAAATTGCATGTTTTTATGAATTTCTCTCTATATTCTTTTTAGTTATATGCATCATTGCAAGCATGAAATATTCGTTAGTTAAACTCATTTTAATTTTTAATTTTTTTGCTAAGTTTAATCTTTAAATTTTATATTTTTGAAAAGAATTACTCATTATACTATTCTTCTACTTATTGTGATTCATAGGTTGACCCAAAAGCATCAAAACCAAAAAAGAGAAAAAATTGGGGTAAATCAACCATTCAACTTGTTGCAGAACCTATTGAATCCGTAGCACCTCAACCAAATGAAGTTCCAGACAGGGATGACATAATTCTACGTCTCCCACGATCAATGGAGACAATTTCATTGGAAAGTCATCAACCATTTATTGACAGGAGCTCTCATAGAAACGATGAATCTGCGAATAAAAACAAGGAAAATAGTGGGGCCGTTGTTGTTCCTCTAAGAACTGATGAGAAGGAAAGCAGAATTCTATGATCTTTCTCTTCCTTTTTTTCCGGTTTAAAGTTTGATATGAAGTATTTGCATGAGAGAAGCAGGTTTTTGAATAATGAGCCTGAATAATGTTTGTCTTATGAATCTTCATATATAATTTGTTCAACCTTACAATTCATTGGTTCATTGAACTCCATTTTTGACAGCACTTCATATATAATTTGCTGAAGCTCTGTCCAGCAGCCCCATTGATACTGTGCCTGTTGCCTAGAGCGGTTCCGATAATAATATTGGAACTTATTTTGTTCAGAAGAAAGATCATCCTTGCATTCAATTAAAAACTCCAAGTTTCTTTCCATAAAAGGTGCAGTTGATAGTTTTAGACGATCAAGATCACACCGGACAACTGGAGAATCAGGCTCTAGTTCTGTCATGAATGCACTAATAAGTGCAGAATTATAAACCTTAATAGATATCTCCTCAAAGATATCCACCCATGACAATTTCTTCTCCCTCAAATTCTCTCCAGTAAAACTGTTATGTTGATTCTGTAAGCTTCAATGCCTTGATTGGACCTTGAAGCAACCTCCTCTGTGGCCAAGGCTTGAAGAAAAGATGCAGATTGAAAGTCTAAGCTCCTACAGTGAGCTGCATCTTAATATATCTATTACAATAATCTCATGAAAGCATTATATTTTCTTCAAAGCATACGCAATGGAATTCTATATTCAAATATTAATGAAATAATAACTTTCTGTTGTATGGGAATGTCTGTTTCCTTCGGTTTACTTTGTTTGTAAAGTTTATCAGGAGAGCACGGCCAAGTTAGAAGTTAAATGACCTAATTTGAGCATTTATAGTTTCAAGGGTAAGATTAGTTAAAAATTATTTTTAATAAGTTACTATAAAGTTACGAGTTTCTTTTATGTTGCAAATATTTTTTAAGAAGTTGCTAAGAGTTCAAGTTATCTTCACAAGCAAATAAGTTTTGCATTAAAAAAAGAAAAGAAATAGAGAGACAATTAAAACATATATATTTACAGCTCAAGTATTTTTAGTTTCACTCAGCTTTAACCTCTTATTGATCTATACTTATTGATAATTTACATCTAATTTCAAGTACCAATATAGGTCCAATTATTTCTTCAGTTTGTGAAATTGAGGATGCAGATTTTTTTTAATTATTTACATAGCTCTAAAAATTTGCCTATTTTTAAAACTATTACCATATCATTTTTTTGAACCTGTGTATGTGCAGGTTGTTGGATCAAAATTTATTCTTGCCCTTATTGACATGTTTGGCTAGGTAGAGCAAGGGAATAGGAGGAAGAAATTAGTGAGTATAGAAAGTAAATTAATGAAAAGCCAAAAAATCTATGTGCATTGTAAAAATGATATGTTGATCCAAATATGTCTCTTAACTCCTTATTTGTAGGAATAACGAGGCTACAAGAAATGCTACACCTTGCAAAAATAGTTAAACAATACATTAGGATGATCATCTTTGGTGGATCCATAAAGGTGATTGTCCTAAATTAATGGTGAACCCCTCATGGCAAGTGACAAGTTTTCTGAGTGGATGTAACTATGATAAAGGGACAAATATAGTTGGTGAAGTTATGATAGTAGACTTCATAAGTTTGTGCCTATTGTACCTTAGATGGGCTTATCTGTGGGGAATATATGTCCTTAGTTAGCAATCATTGCTAAAAGAAAAAAGTCATGAGTTGAGTGCCTCTTTCGGTGAAAACTTTTTAAGGTGAGTTCTTTTGTTAACTTTTTTAGTACATGCACATTCTTGATTAAGCTTAATGAGGACTAGCTGCGTTAATGCAAACATTTATAGAGAATATATTTACTAGTCCCTCACATTGCTCCTGTGTATGCTGCTCAAGGAGAGGCTTGTTCTAGACAAGCATGCCTCTTGACTGAGCTTCCTTGGAGAAGAACCTGTTTGGTAAATGCAAATTACTTAGATGGTCAAATACATACATTTAGTTCTTCAAGTCACTTTTTATTTTGGAGAGAAACTTCTAAAAGGATATGACAATTAAGAAGGAAAGTAATCAACATTTCAACCAAATGATAAAGAGAAAGTAAATCAAGTTTATTCCAAGATTTTACTATTGACTCGAGATGAGTGCATGTCACAACCCAACTCGATATGTCTGAACTGGGAAATAGCCAAATCATTCTCCACCAATTTTACTCATTCCATTAACCCTAAAAATTCTTAAATTTTCAGTGGAACTAATAGACGCCTCAGCATATCCATCAATTCTCTCAGAAATTTATAGCAGTTTTTCTCTGCAGTACTAGCTAGTCGAGGTGCATACCTGGCGAATGAAGTAAACTCAGCTTTGTATTGCATCACCATTCTATTCTCTTACTCTAATCTCATAAAAGCCTCCTACATCTATTATCGGGTTAAGAAAGGTTCAAATAAGTTTTGAAGATAGCAATAAACTCTGCTCATGTAATATATGCTTTCATCTTTTCCTAAAATTTCTCCCACTACTATCGTATCCACTATCTCTCAGCTTCTCCTTCAAATAGAAATACTAGTAGTGGTACTTTCCTATTATCTGGACAATACATATTATTAAATATTTCTTTATCCTCAGTAGTTAATCTTTTGTTGCTTATGGATTTACCTTTTCCTTGAATAATGAGGGATTCAACTTATGAAAATTCTACAAATGTTATCTTCTTCAGTCTCCTTACTCCTAGCTTTCCTGCTCTATGCATCACTTATTTGATGTGCTATCAGGTTGACAAAACTGCATACGTTGTCAGAACACACTGGGCCTACTTCACTCTATTTGTTTGGAACTCTAGGTGGATCAATTACACTCACTATAATTCTCTTTTCTATAAATTATAATTCAATCATACATATGCATAGAATGAATGTGATGAAATTAACCTTAACACTATCCATTACTACCCATCTTAATCATTTCCTATAGCTCTAATTATAATTCAATTCTTTTAATAATAACACCCTAATATCAAATTTTAAAAGAATTGCCTATTTTGATCTCATTAATCAACCAGAGCTTTTATGAATTCATCAACATAACTCAATCCAATATAAGTAACTAAAAATTATATACACTTGTTGATAAATAAATGTGCCACTGATTCGCTTTATGTTTCTTTAATTAAATCCATATAGTCAACATTATACTACCTCGAAAGGCAGACTTATATTTCACAATTGACTTAAAAAGAGAAACAAAATTTATTTCATAATCAAAATCAACATAGGGAATATTCAATTCATCCTAAAGGATAAAAAAAAAATATTCACCTATCATTTTGAGATTAAAACTAAACAAGGATTAGCTTTAATTATTGTCAAAAGATTTTTCTCTATCTTAGTGAACTAAAATAAAGTTTATTTTAATCAAGGTTTTTAGGTTCCCATAGAGGCAAGCCTCTACAAGTAATTATATCTCTAGAGAAAAATATTTGATTAAAGTGGAGACTAGACTTATTTTAGATAAAAAAATTTATTAGATTTGATTAAAAGATTTAGATGTTTCATTCAATCATTTTTTAAACAAATTCTTTAAATCTATAAAATTTATTTGAAAGATGGAATAATGCACCCGAAAAGAACTTTAACGGGTGCAAATGTATGTGGGCTTATGCTCACTTAGAGTGTGTTGCCACCTAACCACCAAGATATACATTTTTAAAACCATAAATTCTAGGTCTGACGCATGTAGATAAGAAGGCTATTTTTAATGTCAAAATTAAGAATTATGGTTAGGATTTACAATTAGAGTTTAATAATATGAGTCAGATCAAATGCACCAACCTCATGCAATTTTGATCCAAAGATGCCCTAAACTCTAAGTTTCATTTTTAGATAACACTAAATTTTTTAAGTTTGAATTTTCTAAGAAAATATGGCAGCATAGTGGCCCTAACCCATAGGAAAAGTATGTTATCCCTAACTCTTAGGCTCCTCATTCCTTACTATTGACTTTTGGGATGGGCTCGTGCATGTTGTAGAAGATAAAATACATGTATGTATGCATGCATGGGTAAGGGTTTTCATGTATATGGTACAACATATTATCCTAGAATTAGATACATGTTCCTATAAAGTTCAGAACATGTACACCGAAAGAAATATATGAAAAGGCTACCCTCTAATGCTATCTACCACATATGAATGCAATGCATGTAATATGAAGCAATATAAAAAGCAGTGTGCAAAAGTACACAATATAATTTTTTTTTCATTTTATTTATAAAAGATTTATATACAACCCACAGTCTATAAGAAAGTAAGGTGGCCAAGCCCCACTACAAAAAAATCTGGTTTTCTATGCCTATAAGATCTTAATTTATAAGTATTTACTTATCATCTTTTGCCTCTGAGTGTAGTATATAATTCTAAAAGAATATATCCTCCAAAGGAGAGAGAATTATCTTTTAGACCCTTATATGTATACATAAGCAAGTAGTTTTAAACCTTTATAACTCATTGACACTTTACAATGCGATCTATTTATAATTATTATTACTTTTTGTTAGGAATGAGCAAATTAATTGTAATTATAATTTTGAGAAAATTTGAATATAAACTTTTAGTTTTTTAGTTTTCAATTTGAACATAACATTATAAATGTTATAACATTTAGGCCTCCAATGAATACTCTCAATTAGAATAATGATATAAAATTTATTTTAGATTTTTCAAGGAGTGATATGAAAGGAGGGGTATTAGAATTTTAATTGGGATTGGATCGAATTTGAGCACTTATTTTGGAAGCTAAAGGATGAAAGGTAGGGACCTTTTTAGGATTTTCAAAATTTTTTAGAAGTGCCCTAGCCTTTCCTATATTAGGCATTGAATTTTGGAGGATAGAAAATTTACTTTAAGTTAATTTGTTTTAGAAATTTTGTATTAAATTCTTGATATTGAGGACTTAAAATTTTTAGATTGCCACATAACTTAGATTTATGTTTTGTCATTACATAGTTATTACTTGAACCTAATTAATGAAATGCAATTCTAGGCTTACATTGGTTTAGATTGGAAAGCTAGCTAAATCATCTAGACGCTTTAAAACTAAGACTCTAATCTTATGAAAGATAAGTAAGGTTTGTTATTTAAGTTTTTGAAAAATTGGGTCTGACATCTTAAGAATTTTATAAGTGGCCTTTTAACTTATGTATAGTGTGATTATGCTCAATGCAATTAAATTTTATATAACTTTTATTTATTTCTAATGCATTAGAAAATAGGTTTTTCCTTAGATATGTACAATATTGCCAAGACAGAACTGCACCCTAATAGGTCAGGAAGTCTACCACAGCCCATAAGTAGGAAGATGCCTAGTAAGGAGAGAAGGTAAGTAAGTATGCATAAAAAACCCCCATTGTCTCTGAGCTTAATTCTTAGGAGTATTTATCTTTCTATACGATCCTAAATTTTTTCTTTAATTTTAATTAAAAAAGTTTTGTTATCCTTAAGAGCCTAATGAAGTTTAAGCAAAAATAAATTTCAAAAGCATGTAATAAACAAAAAAGGCAATTTCTAAAGCATGTAATTTAAATGAAATTATACACATCAAATCATATTAAATGAATGCAAAAGGTCATGTGGCAAGTGCCACTTAGGTACAAATTAGGGTCTGCATATATTAAAAGTCGTCGGACTCCACTGACAATATCTCGAATTCCAATCCTATATAATGACACAAGTTTTAAAAAGGGATATTTCCTTTGTCTATACCTCTTCATCTTGTTTCTTTGGGTCCCTAGGTCCATCGGGTTTGAACAACCAAATAAAAAGAACTTCTCCCATAGGAGGTATTTCTTTTCTCTTTGGATCCCAAATTATCCAAATTTTGACCTTAAAATGGAAGGAACTCTCCCTTAAGGAATATTTCTTTCCTCTTTGGATTCTAAATTGGACACTAAATATCCCACTTTTATTAACTTTCACAATTCTTCTTGAGTTTACATTTAGGAAAAATGAAAAGACTACATATAACTACACATTATCATAAGTAGTTTATATGAAATCATTAAAAAAATTCAAGCATTTGTATATATTCAATTACTCACTTTTGAGCCAACAAATTCACTTGGCCATGCATGCTTTTAATTTTTTAAGGGGGCTTAGGAATTTTAGCATACGTAGAAAATTTTGTTAATCATACTTTAATTAGCCCCATTTTTATAGCCCTACATAAGCATGACCACTTGTAGAAAACTCTATTAGAATCTAGATCGCTCCTAACCTAGAAACATCTAGTGCTAATCACACATTATATTATAAACATTATAATAAGAACATAACTTCATGAATATATGAAATAAAATCAAATCATAACAATAAATATTTAAAGAAATCCACATAAAAATCACATCATAGGGAAAAACATTCATAAAAGAATAGTGGTCTTGCCTAGAACTAGGATTGATTTTCCTAACAAGCCATCTATAATGTGTGTATCAGGTTGTGTGGTTTTGATTTATCCTAAGTTGGTTGTTATTTGAAGTTTCTTAATGTTTTACTTTGGTTTATTATAGATTGAGGGGAGTTTAGTTTGAGTTTAAGTATTAAAATTTTAATGCTCATTTTAGAATGAATTTTAAGTGTTAAAGTTGATTAATTATTAGTTCTCTAAAGTCTTAAATTTTAATTAGGTGTTTTATTCCTTAAGCCTTAAAATCTAATACACTTATGTCCTCCCAACAAAGTAATATAAGGTATAAAAGATCTCATTTATTTATGATTTATGATTAATTATTTTAAGTTGAATAATAATTTCCTCTATTTACATTAGGGGCCTTGAGGTTTATTTCACTCTCCTTGTGGCTAACTTAATAGCCTCATAGACCTGAGTTACCTAGTAATTATCTTTGGGTTTAGATTTAATTTAGTTTGCTAGATTAAGTTATCTAAATTTATGATTATCTTATTATTCATTTATAAATATTGTGATTTATGGATTGCATTCCATCAAATTCACTCATGGTATTGCCATAACAAACACGAGGACCAATGCCTCCTTAGGACACATAGCCTCACAGCTCGAGGTAGTCCAACTTAAAAACTTCATTAATGGAATGTTGATTGTTCATTTTATTGTTTTTTTTATTTAATTCATTAAATTAGTGATTCACAGAAATTTCAAGATCAATTACTAAATTTTTGTATTTATTGAATATTTTAATGCATTTAATGTTGGGTCAATTTTCTGACTTTTTGATTTACATTAGTTTATAGAGATTTTATATTTTCCATAAATATTAGACTCAGATATGAGTATAAAGTCATTGAGTTTGCTGGATTTAGATTTTTTTAATTAGTTATAAATTTTAGAAGTTTATGTATTTAATTGAATTATTTAATTAGAGGGCATTTTTTATTATTGTACCAAACCAACTCCAAACCTCATGAAATCTCTCCCAAATATCATGAATGATTTATAGGGATAATTTTAAGTGCTTAAAATTTAAATGGTATTTTAAAATTTTTATTTTTATTTTCATTAATTAATAATTTTCCCTACTTTTTAAATTACCATTAATTTTGAAGGTTGGTGTTGTGATAAATTATGAGCAAATTAAACCTTAGTTTGTATTTTTTTTTATTTAATTTGAATTTATTATGAATTTTTTAAGTTTTTTCTCTAAAATAAGGGCTGATTTTGGGATAGGTTAATTAGCATCTTTAATGACTTGCAATAATTTTTAAATTAATTTCTAGGTTTAAAAATATCACTAAGTTTGTTGTGTGTATTTTAAGAAAAATGTATTTTCAAAGTTTTGGGTGAAAATCTAACCCAATACTTTAGAATTAAAATTTCCTAAAATCTAGCTATCATTAAGAGACAAACAAATTATGTGAGGAACATCCCCAAGTATACCGTATCCAAATTTGAGCTCAATTGGATCACTGGGTTTAGAGTAATTGAAAATTTTCTTTTTTTTAATAAAAATTAAATTTCTCACAATTCAGTGGTCCAATTCTAATGAAATTAATTTTAAAGTAAACTTGGGCTCAAGATGGTTCCAATGAGCCTAAGAACATAAAATTTGGTTGAGAAATAATTTTTTGGCAATTTTTAAAGTTTCATCCATTCTTTTGGGAGATGTAGTCAGTCTTATTGAAAAGGAGGTCAATAACAATCTACATTTAAAATGATTCTTTATGTTTTCCTAAGCTTTTAAGTACATTCTATGCTGACTCTTATAAAGAATAAAAATAGTGAAGTGAGTAATAAAAGAGTGCAATACAAGTGTATAAGAATCTAATGAAGCTTATACATCTTAATAAAGACAAAGGTGCACCAACATTAATTAAACTTGTATGACATTTAGAGTGTTGAAATGTAAGTAAATAAACAAAAGATACCCTCTAATCAAGGTATTTACAAGGAAACCAAAATAATCACAGGCCTAGCCTAGAATATAATTAGTTGTCCTAGCAAACCACCTATAGTATGTGAAGAAGGTTGTGTGTATTTAATATGTATTTAAGTTATTTTGATATGCTTTTAACCATCATAACTGGACTACTATCATAAGATTTCCTATCTAACTATGATCCTTTGACTATTATCATCTAAAAATTATTTTCTGATCATTATCAACTAGCTAGAATCCTTTGACTAGTATCACTTGGCTATGGTTCTCTAACCACCATGTCATGAAAACAATCCGCTTACTAATATTGCATGAAAACTATCCTCCTACAGCTATTTCCTTACTACATTCCTCTAACACTATCATCTGACTATATTACCTATCATCTGACTATAATACCAACCCCCGATAATAAGCCTCTTAATACCTCGCACCACTGTAATCCTTTAATACTTCACCTAAATATGACCTATGACCACCATAACCTACCTATGATAATTTAACCACCATCACTCGATAATAATCTAATTATCACCATTGGTTAATTATGGTCCTCTTAACCCCATTACTAAACTGTAGTCCTCTGATAACCATTGCTCAACTATAGTCCTCTAATAACCATTATTAAATTTTAATCCTCAAAATATTATTTCCAAAAGATGACCCTTTACCATGATCACCTATGTATATTTCCACAACCATTGCCTGATTATGATCTCTTAATTACCCTTGCTCTACTATAATCCTCTAACATCCATCTCCTGACTATGACACTTCAACCATCATAGCTTGATTGTAATCCTCTAACTACCTTTGTCTAATTATGATCCCCTATTCACCATTGCTTTATTATGATAATCTGATCACTATCACATAGTTATAATCCTCCCACCACCAAAATTAGATTATAGTATTTTGACCATTGCATTATGAATATACCGACTTCCACTGACATTATAATCCACCATCACCTAAGGTATTGATACATGCCATTACTTATAAGGTTGATGCATGGATCAACACCACTATGACTTTTGATATCAACTTTGAGATTTATATTATACTTCATGGTCTCTAGTTTCCTCTCCTCAAAGAAAAATGAATGAATAAGCAACAAATGATCTTTTTAAGACATTTCAATGACTCAAGGTTCTTTTAACTTCTACCATGAAATTTATTTATGTTTAATATAATGTATGAATACCTTGCCTAATTATAATGAAGGAATCATTTGTAGTCAATGACAAACTCTAGTGGAGTCATTTCAACTAAGATTGTCCCTATAGTTTTTTTTTATTTGTTAAGCTTTTAATGTAAACACTATGATGTGTCTTATGAGCCTCTTTTGTTTGTTGTATATACCAGATAGTCATATAATGTTAAGATGTTAAAATCTCTCTATTATCATGAATATTATTGCAATCAACAATTTGGTGTTTTTTTTATAAGAAATAATTCTAAGATGGGGGCAACTTTTGATACAACTTCTAAAAGTTTTTTTTTTTTTTATAATGTTTTGAGCATGGTTGTAGTGGAATAATCTTTTCCCATCTATTATTTCCTTACTCCTAAAAGAAGCAAGTTAAAATTATTGGTAGCTTTGAATAAAACTGTGAGAGGATGATATCTAGGCATGGATTTAATAAAAAATACCTAATTTATATCATTCAGTATTATATTAGTTATATGGAAAACAAGTTAGGAATAAGGAGAAACCCTCACTGCAACCTCAATTGAATGTACTTGTTAACATCGTGTGAATAATTATAGTTGAGAAGCTTCTTCCATAGATCACCATTCTATGAATCCAAGGAAACCCTCTTGACAACCATCTTTCACAAAGCTTTGTGCAAATATGAGAAATTTTATAAGAAAATTTCAAGTGAATTTTACATTTTGTACACACTCCAGAACTAAGCATATACTCCTCTACTCCATGATTAAGAAAAACTATGACCTTAAAAGGACAATAATGTTCAAAAGACAAGTTAATTTTCACCTTCAATTTGGGATACATGTGATATTCTCCCTGCTCAATCAAGTCACAATTGATTCTAGGATAATTGATTAAATCTCTTCTGGACATATTGATATCAATGAGTAATAATTTTGATAAATAACCTTATTTAGGTAAAAAATTCTTAGCAAATTTCTTTGTTATCTTTTATAAGAGTTAATATGGTCTGTAACATGGACATGAAATCTTAGATAAGACAAACATCCTTGGTGGCTTTCTCATGACCTATTATATGCATGTTAACATCTTAAAGTAATCCTTTAAAAATAATCTCACATAAGCCAAAAAATCTTGGTAGATTTTTCTTAATATCATCCATATAGTTTAAAATCATTAAGTAATACACTGATAAATAATCTTGGAAGAGTAAACATCAATGGTGGATATCACTCGATCTCTTCCATATAGGTTAATATCATTGAGTAACACTCTCATAAACCATGATAGAGAATTTTCCCTCTCCTATTTTTTTTTTTTTATAAACTAATGACTATTAAAATTTAAAGTTTTAGGATATTAATAATAATCTTTCTTGAAGAAGAAATAAATCTTAGTTGCAAAGTACCTCAAAATCCTTTATTCTTGAAACATTAAATTCTACCATAAATTTTATTTTATTTCTGCCATGATTAATGTGTTCCTTTGAACTCCTTGAGCTTAAATTCTTTGGAGGCCTTGTTTGTGATACCAATATAATGTTGGGTCTATAAGATCATTAAGGTGGAAATAGTAACTTTATTGGTGTCCCCTTAGGGTGGTGGTGGTGGAAGTAGATATATTTGGCGGTGAAACTTTTAGACTCTTAAAAGAAAAGTTATTCTTTGAGCCAACAATGCGGGATCAAAGGTTTAAGATATTAGAGAAATAATTATATTGGTTTTAAGGAGTTTATATGAGTGATTAAGTAGCCATAACATTTTTAATCTAGTTGCTCACAAAAAAAATATCTCTCTATATTAGGGTTTTAAGATAGTAAATCTAAATATACTTTAAAGTTTTTGAAGGAAATTTAGCATGCAATTTTTTTATCAAAATCTAATTTTATGAGCATTCCTAAGTATCATAAAGAATATAAATTACTTACCTCCATAATATGATAAGAATTGAGGTAAAATTCATAATTATTTATTTAACCATTGTATCTCTTTCATATTTCTTAGTAGTTTCATTTTTTAAAGTGACATGATCTTCTCTAGATTTTCCTTATTCATTAGTATATGACCTTGAATCCAATAATTTTTCTTAAAGCAACCCCAAAAAACACTTTTAGTTTGATAGAGGTACATATTATAATGTCAAAGGAGGAGAAATGTTTCTCATTGTTAGAAAGGTGTTGTCTTTTTCAAAACTTTTTTAGGTATATCGTTATCATAAACTTTTATTGTACACCTAATAAATATTTAAAGACTTTATTCATGTGATGTTGATGGGTAGCATAATTAATCTTTAATCTAAATAGAATTACCTTTTAGAAATATAACCTATTATAGAATTTGAAAGAACTAACTTCTTCATAAGGAAATTTTATTTTTATATGATTGTATCGTAATTTTTCATTCACAAAATTGAGCATGTAATGTTTGGGGTGGAATATGCCAGTTAATTTATTTGTGAAAGGGGAAAGCTATTATTCAGGCAAACTTTAATTTTTTATGTGTAATCTACACACATCCTCCAAGCATTACTAGTCTTCTTTACCATAACAATTGATGAATTCAATTTTTTTTTTAGAGAATGATACTCAAATTTCTAGTAGATCTGCTTGGTGAGATGAGAACCTGATAGTGAGAATGAAGAGAAGAGAGAGAGAGTAAAGAGGGGGAGTGTAATTTGGCTGAATATCTACTATCTTAATAAACAAATGCAGGAAGAAGGACTTAAGAGGTCAAAAAGTTCAAAAGGTTAAAGGTATAAAAGTTAAAAAAGCTTCCTAATTATTTATCATCACCGTTTATTTATAAGGTTTTGTGGGATACAAGAAAAGCTATATGGAGAAAGGTAAAAATATAGGCCTTACATAATAACCATATAATGATACAAGCTAATCTAAGACACATGTCACCTCTTCATTTGTTATAGGGGGGAAAAGTTATTAGTTTGGTGAGATCAAGAGGAGCGAGTAGTTATATGGAGTGTTAATAGGCTAGCCTCAAGAGGAGGTTAACTAGGAGCTAGCGAGTCAACTGATCAGGTCATTAATGGCATAGAGAGCTCAAGGTTTCTTTTTCATGAAAGGTAAGCAATAAAGTTTGCAAGGATGAGGAGTCCATGAACCTAGTAGTGTTAGTTGAATTGAGTGTTGAGTCTCTATAGATTAGAGAGCTTAGAGGAGGAGGAGGATCTAATTGAGATGAATGGTGATCTATTTGGTTAGTGAGGAACTTCCCATTCGCTCTGTATAGAGCAAGTTTCCTAGTGAATGTAGGCGAGTGATGTCTGTCGTTATCTTGGGGTGAGTTTCTCTATTGGTCTTAGGTGAGCCCTTTGAGGGTTCTTCTATAGAAGGCGAATACAATCATTATGACCGAGTTGCTTCTTGTTAAAAAAACTTAAGAATCCATTCATGGGTATAAGACAACTAGGTATGGTAATACACGTCTCGAAAGAATTTAGCATCTAGGAGTTTATCAATTCTTTCTCAATTACTTAAAGGTGTTCTAGTGTAAATGTTATATTTTTTTTGAATGATGGCTCATCAAATGTTAGGTCTTTTTTGATTGAGTGTGAGATTACTTCAAGATCAAAAAACCCCAAGCATGTATGTTGAACTTTGAAAAAAATGTTGAATTTATTGTTAAAATATATATATTATTATTTCTTCTTCTAAAAAAGAAAGAGTTAACTCATATTATTCATAATAGATGCACATATAATAATGGATTCAAATAAATTCTTACGTAAACGAAGCCCCATTGAAGTGTATGTTTATTATTCAAAGTCACTATTAGTTGTGGTTGAGTTTGCATGAAATAACATATTAATGGAATCTTTTCTTTTTCACAATACTTCACCAACTCTAGCAGGAGTTAGAAACTTATCTTCATATGTGGCTTGAAAGTAATAGTGCCAAATATTATATTATAAGATGAATTTGACTTGACTACTTAGAATTAAGGTAAGTACGTTTCTTAATGGGGAAATTCCCCAAGAGTAATAAAGAGAGTGACTGTTTCTTTCACCCTCAATTATCAATTATCAAATCTATATAATAGTCATATAGCTAGCTAGAGTTTCACCTTTATCAAGCTCAAGCAAAGAATGTGGGAAAGAAAAATACATCAATAATTCTTCCATTATCAACTAGAGTTTTCTTAATATTATAACAAGTATAACCAATCATAACATTAATGATAAATCCTTGTACCCCCTCTAAGTATGATTTATTAAACATATTAGAATGATTTGCACTATGCAGACTTTGTAAGAAGGCTAAGTCAACGCGGATGGAGCCGCACGCACGAGCTTCGAGTTCACGAGCTTCTTCTCGTGGTCAGTAGCACCATGCTGGAGGCTTTATCCGCAGGACCCTCTCGATGGTTTCACATCCCGTGTGATGGACTCCTCCTGCTCAGAGAAGCTCTTTCTCTTTTCCTTTTTCTTTTATTATGGTGTATAGTTTCTGTTTGGTTATTGTGTCATCCTCCTTCGGCCCTTGGCAACCAAAATGTCTGCGATTTGAGTTGTGATCCTAGCTTTTGTGGTGGATCTGTGAAATCAAAATCTTTTGTTGATGCCCTAGCTGGATCTTCTGCTCATGGTAGGTTTCCTAAGTTAAAATCATCTTCATTTTGTGGTATTCCTTCATTATGAATCTTTGAAGATGAGATTCTTGCTATTGTGGCTCCTTTCCAATTTGTGTTGGTGGGTTTTTTCCATCATGCCATCCTAGTTTAAATTTTATTTGCAAGTTTTTCTTCAACCTTAAGCTTATTGCTGAGTTTTCTGTGACTTTTCTTGATGCGTCACATGTCCTGATCAAGTTATAAAATGATATAGATTATAATAAAGTTTTTTTTCATAGATCATATTTGGTATATAACTATTTCATAAAAGTTACCAAATGGTCCCCTTCTCTTGATATTGGTCTTGAGTCCCCTATGATTCCCATTTGGGTTTCCTTTCCAAAATTAAGGCCACATCTTTTTTCTCCATGGATCCTTCATGCCTTGGGTTATATGTTTGATCGGCCCCTAAAAGACAACAATGCTACATCTATGGGTTCTTGAGCCTCAGCTGTGCGGGTTTTAGTTGAGCTTGATGTCACCAAAATATATTCAGATAAAATCTGGCTTGGCCCTAAAACATTTGGTTACATACAAATGGTTGAGATGGAGGATTTTCCATCATTTTGTGATTCTTGTAAATGCATTGGGCATGTTAGTGATGATTGTTCCTCCCATTCCTCTATTCTGAATACTGATCGTCCTGTTATGTCTAATACTTCTTTGTCTGATGGGAATGCATCTGCTTCTTTGAATACAATCGATTTAAATAGAACCCCCCTTCTCCTGTTCAACCTTCTCAAGGTATTGGTGGTGTTGGAATGGTGCTCGAGTTGGGGAAGTTGATGTTGATAGTGATGTTGGTATACAAGCTGTTAATCTTCACTACAGGAAAAATGCCTATTACCGGCGGTAATAAGCCGCCGGTAAAAGTTTCTACGCCAATATTTCTGGCGGTTCAAAAACTGCCAAAAAATCGCCGGTTTTTCCTTCCTAACCCCTCTTATTGCTGGTGTTATTACATTGAATAATTTGGTTGCTGCAAATGTTTTGACTAAACCTATTGACAATTTGGATCCCCAATCGGTTGGTTTTGATCACTCGCTTGATGATATGGTGGAAGATGTCGTTGCCAGGGTTAGTTCTCCCAATGATAATGTTGTTTCTAATGCAAATCAAAATGTGGATGGTGGGCATTGTCTAGGTAATGCTATGAATAAGCTTAACATTGATTTGTGTGATGTTAACAAGGTTATTTTAGTTGAGTTTTTAAGCAATTTGAATGATATCATTCATGTCTCACTCGGGGCTTCTTTGGGGGTGCTAGTTGACTCCTCATGTGGAGGTTTTTAACAGAAATGAGTCTGTTATTAATGATCCTATTTCAATTATTATAATTCAGAATTGAAAGCTCAATTGGCTTTATCTTTGAATAATGATTACCCATTGGATTGGTTGGAGGATTCCTACTCCTCGGCATGCGGGGGAGTCGTGGTGATTTAGTTGATGATGTAGATGAATTGCAAGAGATGTATGCTTTGCGGGTGAGGCACATTATGTATGAGACCTCCCATGGCGGTGGGAAGTGTCATAAGAGAAAATTAAAGAAATAACTTCATTGGTGCTCCTCTTGCTATTCATGGTGGGAGATGATGTTGACCTTCAAGATTGTCTTCCTTGAATTGCTATGTTGGTTGGAGCGTCATTTTGACAGTGGTTTTTTCCAGACGTCTCTTTTGGGTGGTCATGTTGCTAGTTTGGTCTACTTTGTTTACCTTTCTTTTTTGTGTTTAGTAATTGTATGAATCAAAGGCTCATAGGTTCTCTTTAATTTGATGTATGTTTAGAGGGCTATTGACTCACTTAGTTCTTGAATGTTTTTTTAATTATCTTAATGCATAAGCCCCTTTTGTGTGGGTTTTAAAAAAAAAAAGATTTGCATAAGTTTATTTAATATTTATTTTTTTTGGGATAGTAAGCTGAATTTGAGAAGAATATAATAGTCCTCCAATTATAATCTTAGTTTCTTTAGCCATTTATTTGTTGTCTTGCTATTTCCTTTATTGTTTCTCCCCTAGTATGATCAGTACAATTGGAGTGGCTTGATTTTAAATGAAATAATAACGATAACCCAAGTAAAATAATTTCTCCATTTCTTGTTTCAATTTCATACGAGCTTTGGTGGCATGTCCACAACTTTAGTGGAAATGCCAATATTAGTTTTGATTTTTAGTATTAGGCCTTAGCAGATTAGGCTACTTAATAGTCTCTTCATCTCATATAGCCATCTAAATATTAGCAATAAATATTTTCAATGGAGTGTGTTCCTTCTTTAGTTTATATTCATATTATTTTTCAGATGAATGAGAAGGAAGATATCGATTTCTTTGGTATTTATACTTTCTTTCTTTTTTACTAATAATCAAACTATGGGAGTAAAAAGTATGTTAAATAACTCAATCTCTTGTGGAAGCCAAGAATGATGAATAAGTAATCAAAGCTGATGTAAACATTCTGATGATGTAAGTTAGGAGCTAGCAATAGGATGATTATGGTTCAACTACGATAAGGTTATTATGATAGTTATACGATAATGATGAAATGATAATGAATGTGCAATAAAGATCAAATGATAACAGTCAGACAATTATAGTTTAAGGATGGTAAATGCACAATGATTGTTAGATGACGAGGGTCTAATTATAGGCGTTGGATGATAATTAATGGATTAAGATGACAAGATGATAATGGTCAAATTGTGGTAGTATGAGGGGCGGAATTAGCATGGAAGCCCTAGGGGAACCGGCCCCCTTTGGGCTACTTAACTACTGCTTAATTAAGGCTAGTTATGCTAATCTTTAGGGCATGTTTGGATGTGGGATTTATTTCAGATTTAAGTAAGATTTGAGGTAAATTTTGCCAAAAAAAAAAAAAAAAAAAAAAAAAAAAAAAAAAAAAAAAAAAAAAAAGAAAAAGCAAAGTTAAATCTCACGGCAGGTCTAAACTGCACTTCATAGCATTTTTGACCTTTACTAAATCCTGAATTTTCTAAATATGATGGGTTGGTAGATTTAACAGATTTTTTTGAAGAAGCATGCTAAAGGGGTGAAAGATCGTTACCTTTGCAGCGAGTGAGTACCGTTGTTACTTCTGATCAAACATTGTCGAACTGTTGTGACTTCTCATCTGAAAAAGGAAGGAGCGTCGTTAGGGGTGGAGCCAGAATAGTTTTCATATGGGGGTACAATCTATTGAATTTAAAAAAAACCTTCAACAATTTATTGAAACAATGACACTGTGATAATCTGAAATAGAAATTGTTTAATATAAATCCTCAAAATATTGCAAAAATTATATAAACAAGCTACTTTTAACTCAAAAGAATAAAAAGCAAAAAACTATATCTCAATTCTCAAGAATACTCAAGGTTTAAGACAGTTAACTCATTAAAAAATTAAATTTAATTTGTGTTTTAAATTAAATTTATGTTTTACATACTAGATACTTATTAATTCCAATTTAAATTATTGTTAATAAGTTACAATTATAAATAATATAATTTGAAACTAGCTTGCTTAGAGACACTTAGTTTGACTATAGGCTCGCTGAAATCGGAGTTCGGGAGCTTTCAAATTTAATTTTTGAAGTTTCCAACTAGATTTTTCCTCAAGATTTGCACCCTATCAAGATAATTTTTGCATGATGTATCACTAGTTATATTAATAATCATTTATTTATTCTTTAAATTAGCTAATTATTTAGGTATTATTTACTCAACTAATTATTTAATTAATGAATTAAGTATTCTATTACAAACTAATTATTTAATTAATATTTAATGTTCTAAGTAATTATTTATAATTTAAATTATATCAATAAAATTAATTAGAATATATCCTAATTAAAAAAATAGAATTTATTCTCTGCTGTTGCCTCAAGGCATTATTTCCTTACGCTTACGCTTGAATACAATTTGTTTTTCCTCTCTTCAACACCTTCACCATCGTTCGACTTCGCTAGCTTCTTCTCCTTGTTCGACCTGTTCAACTTTGCTAGCACAAGAAGCTAAATTCTTTATCTCCTTTGATGACGTTCAGGGGAAAATTTAGCATGGGGGGCCTAGGGGCACGAGCCTCCACTAGCCGCTTAACTACTGCCTAATTAAGGCTAGTTATGGTAATCTTTAGGGCAGGGTTGGATTTAGCATGGGGGCACGAGCCCCCACTGTCTGGTTAACTACTTCCTAATTAAGGCTAGTTATGGTAATCTTTAGGGCTTATTTGGATGCAGGATTTATTACTGATTTAAGTAAGATTTGACTAAGGAGAATTTTTCTTCCAACATCTCACTATGGCCCACTACGGTCCCTTCGACCATCATTGTCAAACAACATTTCTTCCAACCACCGTCGCCCGACTATGATCCCAATGACCTATGTCACTCGCTACGTTTCCTTCGACCTCCTCCTGAATATGATACTTCCAACCAAATAAATACTAATATTTTAAAAATAGCTCTATTACCATGAGATTCTTTCAACTCCGACCATGTAATGTACTTTTTGCAATGCATATTTGCTATATTGGGCCAACACCTTCCCCTGAGTAAGGGATCCATTTGCAATCAATGACAAACACTAGTGGAATAATTTTTATTGGTAATACTTTACCTTTCTTCAGGATATTTCACGTAAAAAATATGCCGTCTTCAACAATTCTCGCACCTCCACTATTTTATTTATGCATGTGTTTGTTCTTTGTAAGAAGCTAAGACAAAAATTTATTTTTCTCTATGCTACCACTAATGTTCTGGCACACAATAAATGTGACTGTTTGTAATTGCTTTTTTTTTGGACATTTAGGCCATTTAAGGCAAACTCACACACACAACGTATACACAAAGACTCAAATCCAAGACCTCTTAATTGGAAGCCTAAACTCTCAACCACCAGGCTAAGATGAGTTGTGTCTGCTTGTAATTGCCAAAAACTAATTTGATAGCCTTCCGTTGACGTATAGTATCTTTAATTAAATATTAATTAAAGCATAATATATATTTCTATAAATTTAATAAATATGATTTAATTTTTAATTTAAATATATTAATATTTAATCTTTTTATTTAATAGTTGCATATATATAATCATATTTTTTAAATTTAACCAGAAATATAAAATCTTTTTGTAATTAACATTAATTAACTTTTAATTAAATCATAATATAAGATAAATTAATTAATCAGATTTTAAAATAAAATAAATATATATATAATAAAACACGAAATATTAATTTTGGTATACATTAATATGAAAAATTAATTTCCGTATTCAGGAATATGAAATTAAGCTTCCCTATTTGCTCCTAAATTATTTCTAATTGAGCTCCTTCATTCACCTTAATTACTTTTTTGTTATGCTCCTCTTAAATTCGTGTAACTGCAAACAACAAATTTTCAAGGAATATTCATCAAGTCTTATTAACTTTTGGATTAAATATCATGAAAGTTTTAGTTTATTTGGAGGTTCAAATCTCAAACACTATTTCCCAGGTTATTAAGGTCCCTTGATTGACCTATAATTTATAAAAAAGATCAATAAAAATCTAATTTATCTTTGAAAAACATAAAATAAATTTTATTAGAGTCCTGATGATTTTGCCAAAAAAGATAGTTAAATATATAATGATATTTTTAAAAACTATGTTATTCTTTTATGCATTCTATTTTAATGTTTTGTTATATATAGATGAATATTTTATTTTATTAGAATACTTACTTTATCAAAACAACAATAACATCAAGCCTTAATCAAATTATGTGGGTTTGGCTACATGAAGCCTTTTCTTCATTGTGTTCTATAAAGAGTTAAAGCCGCATTTTAATTTAATAAAATTGTCCTTTGTAATATTTTATAGCCAAGTCTTTTCAGGTCAACCTCTACCTTTCTTAACATAGGTCAAATCCAATAATTTACTCTCCTAATTGAGTCATCAGAAGGCTAACGCTTTATGTGTCCAAACCATTTAAGGCTACTCTCTTTAATCTTATCTGGCATTAGAGCTACTCCAATCTTATTTTACTTAATACTTGTTTTGCATTCTATCTATAAGAGTGAAGCAACTCATCCATCTAAGCATCATCATCTGTGCAACACTTAACTTAATTTTAGGTTTTTCATTTAATGGCCAACATTCAATGCCATAAAGCAATGCAGGTGTCTCCACCATCTTATAAAAATTTCCCTTATATTTGAGGGGTACTTTTCCATCACACAACATGCCCAATGCATTCCTCCACTTCAACCATCCAACTTGAATTATACTAATAAAATCCTCATCTAATTCAATATCCATTTGAACAATAAACCAAGATATCTAAAATTGTTGTTCCCAGTCCCTAGCATTGGATGAAAAAAGTTGAGGGTTACGTTAAATAGTTGATAGCTAGCGTAAAAGTTGTTGAATAATTATAGCAATAAATCACTACAATCAAACCAAAATAACTATAATAAATTCAAAACTTAATTACTTGTAAAACTAAAATCTTCATGTGTGTCAAATAAATTTGAAATATATTATGTGCAAAACTAAACCAAAACTTGCTAGTTTGCTTATGATAAACCTATGTTTTTTTTATGATAGGCTTCTCTAGAAATATTTTTTTCTATAAGATACATGATAAAAATACTAAAACCAACTAGAAATAATACTCAAGAATCCAAATAAAATTTAAAGCCTTTAAAGCTAAAAATAGAACTTTACAAGAACTAGAAACATTTGCACACACTCTTCATGGTAAGGCTACTTGATTTTAGTGGCTAAGTTGTAAGTCCAAATTCCAAAAAAAGTTAAAATATCCTAACTTATCCTATATTGTATATAGACTTTGATATCATGGTTTTAAATTGATTAGATAGCTTTTGTTGGCATTTCTTTCCAAACGGGATTGTATGTCAAGTAGAATCAGACCTACCTAAGCCTTTTGAGGGTTCAAAGTTATAAGTACCTTGCATTTTCTTAAACTTATGTTTAAGTTGATACTTGTATAATGGTTCTTACCTTAACTTTAAAATCCAAGGCTAATAATTTTTCATTTGGTACATCATAAGTCGTCACCTTATGGGCCTTTTCCTATGTTGAGTTTATAACTCAAGTCCAATGTTACTTAATTTCATTTTGGACCCTTTGTTATCTTTCATTTAAGCTCAAATTAAATTCCTCTTGAATTCAAATTTTTTGTAGTTTATTCATGTTGATTATGCTCAAGCTGAGTTTGTATTAGTTGTAATTCACATTCGGATTTGAGTCCAAGTATTATGTAGTCAAATTGCAAGTCTCTACTCATGTCCAAATTGTTCAAGTCATGCTCAAATCAAGTTCTTATCAAGTCCAACTTCAAATCAAGTTCTTCTTGGTTGAGTTTGACTCAAGTACTTTGTTAATTATTTAAGTTAAGTTAAAATTTAAGCTCAAGTCCAAGTCCCCTATACTTAGTTCAAATCAGGTCTTCCATTTGCTCTGAATTTTGACAGCCTCCCAACGTCTCCCCAATTTAGGGGAAACTGGGCCTCCTGCTACGTTAGATAAAAGCGTGTACAATAGGTGTCGGATGACATCGCGGCTGTAAAATCTTTAATCCCATCACGCAAGAGAAAGACGTGTATAGGTCTTCAGTACCTATTTTGAAATGCGTAGTTCTTTCTCCGTAGGTGCTGAAATGGCTACGGGTACTTATATTCATCCCCATCACGCTAGATAAAAGTTGTACATTGCTTACCCGCTTCACTGTAGGCATCACACTAGGTTCCCTTCCCACCACGCTAGAGAAAATCGTGTATGGACAATTTTTCGGCTCGACGCAAATGTCGAAAATAGGGTTTTGAGTTAAGAAAATTTTATAACTTCGCGAAGCTCGATGTCGACAAAAATGCACAAAATCAAATATTTTTCTTTCCTCCTTTTTTCTTTTTTCTTTTTAATTCTTTTTTCTCTTTTTTTATATATAATAATAATAATTTATAACACTTAACAACTAAAAATACAATAAATACATACTTAATTACCTAAAAAAAAAGAATATAAGGGGTTGGGTAGGAGGTGGCTTTGTGAAAGGGCAAATTATTGCATTTGGTCACCGGAGGCAGAGATAGGTCCGGATATTAATAAAATATTATTTTAAATTAAGCGCATCAAAAGCGCAGGTAAAGCGCAGGTCAAAGCGCAGTCAAAAGAGCAGGCAAAGCACAGTCAAAGCACAACTAAAGTGCAAATAAAGCGCAAGTCAAAAGCGCAGTCAAAAGCGTAGGTGACGTGACAAATTTTTATTGAATGTCCGAACCTATTTTCCGCGTCCGGTGACCGGATGCAATAATATGCCTTGTGAAAGGCTCGGTTGAGACATCGGGTGAGGGATTTATGGAGATGGATGGGGCTTGGTCGGCCTGTGGCAGAGGGAGGTAGGAGGCTGATATCGCAACCAGGTTGTTGGTTTGAGTTAGGATTGGCAAAGAGCAGAAGGAGAACAGAGGAAGACAGAAGTTTAGAGGTGGAAGGGTTTTTAGATGGGGTTGTCTCGGGTTGGTCTAGCACAAGAAGGCGATAGAAGAGTTGTGAATGGTTGGAGATATCGGGTTTAAGCTCGGAGAAGATCGAAGCAGACGCCTGGACGTGGAAAGATAGGCTTGCGGTTTGCGGCTGGGGTGCGACGGGTCCAGGGCAGTAGAGATCGACGGAAGCCGGCAATGTAGCGGCTTTGATCGACTTGGTCGAGTTGTCTTATGGCTTTGGCTTGGTGAGTTAGAGTGATGGGAGGTAGGGGTTTTGGCCGGTTGTTTAGAGTCGAGAGGTCGGCTGAATCGCGTATGGGAGAGGAGGAAGAGGGATTTAACTAAGTGTGGCTTCAGGTAGGGGAGTTCGGTCCAGCAAGGTAGGTCGAATGAGTGAGGGGGTCAGGTTTATAGCTAGGGTAGAGGCGTCGATTTCATCAGCTAGGGGAAATCAGAAGGCTTCAGTTTGGTGAGGTTCGGCTGCATATCTTAGGGGCTGTTTGGCAACAAATGAGATTTAACAAATCCTGTAAATCTGGATTTAGTAAATCCGAAATGTCTTAAATCCTAAAAACTGTTTGGTATGTTAAATGTTAAATCTTATTAAATCCAGAGAAACTGTTTGGTAACATGTACATGGGCAGATCCCCATTTAGTTGAGGGGGGGCAAAACAATTTTTTTTTTTTTAAATTTTAGTGAGATATTTTGAAATATTTTGGGTATTTTGCCCCCTCTTAAAAAATTTTTTTGCCCTCATTTAATCAATCTTAAGCATTTTTGCCCATCCCCCACAAAAATTTTTTTTTTGCCCATCCTGAAAAAAGAAGCTGGATCCGCCCCTGAACATGTATTAGGATTTATGGCGGTTAGAGATTTAAGTTTAAAGGAGATATTTATGAAATTAAGATCATTGCATATAACATAATAAAATCAATTTTAGGTCATATAAAATGACCAAAAATTCAATAAAAAGTTAATTACAAACCTACATGGACCAAAATGAGAGTTGAAATATTAAATAAGCTAATTATATTAATATTTAATTACTAATTATATCATTAATTAATCAATTAAATTAAATTAGATAGTTAATTTATGCACTAATTCTACTATTAATTATTTACTTAATTAACTTAATTATTATTTGTTTAAATTATATAAATTAAGTTAATCGATAATAACTTTGAGGCGTCTAGGTTTGTATTTCATCTTTTCTTCTCGTCGTTGCTGTTCGGCTTCGTTGATTCGCAGAAGGTGACAGATTGCGCGCGTCGCTACTTCGGTTCCTTCGTGGTTGTTCGACTTCGCTCCTTCGGCTTCGTTGATTCGCAGGAGGTGTACAGATTGCGCACGTCGCTACTTCGGTTCCTTCGTGGCTGTTCGACTTCGCTCCTTCGACGACTTTCCCTTCTGCTCGGATCGGAAGTAACGACTTTTTGATCAGAAGCAAGAACAGTAGCTCGCTGGCTGTGAAGTTAACTTTCTCCCTTTAGCGCGCTTCTAATGTTAAATCCCGTTAAATCCACCGAACTGAGGGATTTAGTAAATCCGGGATTTAAGCTGTAAATCCGTAAATCCGGGATTTACGGGATCCCGGGATTTAACGCGCGCACAAAAACGGTTTGGCTGGATTTAGCGTAAATCCGACTTAAATCCCACGATAAATCCGATACCAAACAGCCCCTAAGAGTGCAACGGGCTGCTGTAGTCGGCAGGTATGGGGGTAGAGGAGACTGACTTATCACAGCAAAGAGGTCGGAGGCTGTGGATTTTGATCTTAGAAGGTTGGGTCAGTGAGAGTCCAGCGACTGGATGGGTCGGATAGGGCTTGAGAAGCTCTCGGCTATGGAAGTTGGATTGGTTCTGAGGAAGTTAGCGGGTGAGGACTTCGGTTAGGTAAGGGAAATGCTCTCTCCCTCTCTCTGGACTAAAGTTGAGGTTTGTGAACAGGGAAGGGCAGAAGTAGCTCGGATCTGTGAGGAAATCGGGAGCAACAATGGGAGTTTGGTTGTGTGGAAGGGCGAATTATTATGTCTGGTGACCGGATGTCCGGACATCCAATCTCGACACGCCACGTCACCTAAATACACTGAGATCCGATGTATTTTGATGATGTGGCGCGTTTGGATTGGTGTCCGGAAGAATCCGAACACCGGACGTAATAATTTGCCGTGTGGAAGAGGCGAGGAAATAGAGAGATTAAGGGCTTGCTGCTTTGCCTATGAATATCGAAAGAAGCGAAGAGTTAGGGCCGGAGGTAGTGGGAGTGTGTGAATGGGAAAATTATTACTTTTGATGTCCGGATTTATCCGGACACCAATCCAAATGCGTCATATCATCACGATACATCTGGGGCCCAGTGTATTCGGGTGATGTAGCGCATTTGAATTGGTGTCCGAATAGTCCGGTCACCGGACGTAATAATTCGCCGTGCGAATGAAAATGAAGAAGAAGAGGAATGAACGAGAGCTCCACATTCTCGTTTTAATGATGTGAAGAGGAAGTCTTGGCACCGCAAGTGACAAGACCATTCCTCGCAGTTGTAGAGGAATGATTAATGTAGTGGGGTATCAACAGGGATACGGGATGGGCTATGGCAGAGATATGTGATGATTTTTTTTTTTTTTTTGAAATTTGCTGTTGAGGTAAACAGTATAGTGGTTCTTACCTTAATTTTATAATCCAAGAATAATAATTTTTCATTTGCCACATCATAAGTCCTCATCTCATGGGCCTTTTCCTATGTTGTGTTCATAAGCTCCAATTGAAAAAAAAAAAAGGAATAATTCTAATAATAAATTTAAATCTTTAAAATTTTAAAGCTTAGTATATGATAGTTTGGAGTGCTTATGAGCTTCTCATAATCCAATTCTCTCTATTCTTCTTCCTTCCACTTCTTAAAAATAAGTGTTCCAATTTGAATCAAACTTATTTAAAATTTCAAAAGAACATCCTTTTTTAAGCTTTAAAATCATAAAAAATATGTCACTATTTTAATCGAGTGTATTATTTGGAGATTAAAAGAATTGTAATTAAAAATAAAGGCTTACCTTTATGTGGAACTTATGTTGCTAAATAAAATAAACTCCATCTTACATATTTACATAAGGAAAAGTCTATAGGAATGTGGATTATGTTTAAAACTTTTTTTATATATTTTTTAAAATTTATTATAAATATGGTTAGGCTATTTTCAACATCATATTTCATCATAAAAATAAATATTTCAAATATGTAGCTTATTTTCTCCATAGCAGTCTTGTTCATGACACTAACATATCATTTAGTTTTGTAGTCTATTTTCTCTACTATGAGTATTGTTTTTTATATACTTCAAGCACCATGAAGTTCTTCGCCCTTCGGTAAATATAGCTTCCCTCTCTTGGATATGATTAGCAGGTTGTCATAGTCGTAAGCTCAGTTCTACATTTATCATGGAGCTTTCATGATGCATATATATTAGAATTTTCACTTCTCTTTATAATTTATTATTATAAATATTGTTTTTAATTAGATATATTTGATTTGATTTTGTTTTCCTTCACAAAGGCCAATACATGTAAAGTTGAAAAACCGTAGCAAATCAAACTGACTTGCTCTAGATGAAGAAAATCCTTAGAGCTGACTGATCCTAACGCTTCCTCACCCCATAGTGTTTTATAATAATAGAGATTAGGTTTCCAACACCCACTCTTTTCTCAATCCTCACTAGAATATTCAAATTGGTTTTTATCCCCCAATCCAAACCATCGTCACTAGGGGTATAAGTGAGCCGAGCCGGCTAGTGAGTTGGCTCGAGCTTGACTCGATAACGAGGTCGCGAGCTGAGCTTATCGAGCCACGAGCTAGAGCTCGAGCTCAAACTCGAGCTCGTTTACTAAACGAGCTCGAGTTCGAGTTGGTTGAAGCTCGACTCGTGAGCTCGCGAGCCAGCTCGAAATGATATAATTAATTAAATTATTTTAATTAAATTAATCGGCAAACATATTTTAATTTAAAAAAAAATGGTTTGAGGTTTCTGCTCTTCTCCAAATTTTCCCAAAAAAAAAAAAAAAAAATTTAAAAAAAAAAAAAAAAATTTATGCACTTCATTATTACAGTTTCTCAGACAAGTATACAATTTTGGCACTTCATAAATGATATGACACACTTGGGTAGCTTTTCATTAATATGTAAGAGAAGTTTTCAAAAAATAAGAATAAAAAATACTAGTTATTTTCCCAATGAATTGATGCCGCAGGTTCCTGTTTAACCAAAAAAAAACAATATTGAGGAGTATTATGCCAATTTCCCTAACTGTATTTGGTACAAACATGTATGGCCTAAGAAGAATATTATCAAACATTCAGTTTTTGTGTGGCTGGCGTTAATGGGGGGCCTGAAAATTGTGGATGCTTTACATATTAGAAACATCATTGTTCCGGAAATTTACAGTCTCTGTCATTTACACAACGAGTCGGTTAACCACTTGTTCTTTGAGTGTTCCTACTCATTCTATATCATATCTGCTCTTATTCCTGGTTTTCATAGCTTTCTTTTTAGACCAAATATTTTGCAAACTATGGATTGGATTAATACTGAATTTAAAGGTAAAGCAGATTTCAAAAAATTTTACAAAGTTTTGACGTCTTGTGCAATCTATCATATCTGGAAAGAGCGTAATAGCAGAAGATTTGGTAACACTTCTTTTTGTCAAGCTTCTCTGTTACTCAATATTAAAAGAAACATGTTTGACAAGGCTTTGCTATGGAAGAATTCCTGGGAATTATTGGAGAATCTATAATTTCCCATCTTTTTGGCTATGGTTGGAATTGGGAATATGCTGGGTACTTATTTCTCTTCTTTCTCTGTTCGTGCTACATATTATGCCTTCTTATTGGCTTTACTTCTAAGAGATGCTGGAGCAGGTTGTTTGCTTGGCTGGTTTGGGTTGCTGTTTTTTCTGCAGGGATGTTTATATGGAAGGAGGGTTTTGAGGCTCTGTCCCTTCGGTTTGCCTGCAAAGCCTGAACTGGACGATGATGATGCTCCCATATGCAGGCCACTTGGACGGTCTACGGGCAACCAGGGTTCTCTTTAATTTTATGCTTCACTGAAAATCTGAGTCCATTTCTATATGGCTTGGGAGCTGGTTTTCTGCAGGTTCTGGTCACCTTCGTGCTGAGGATCTTCATTGCTTATCTTGGGGGTTTGTAGTCTGCTCTGGTTTTTGTGCTCCATACCACAATTTTCGTTCTTATATAGAAAGTATATTGTAATGGGTGGTATAGTTGAGTTTTCTTATTCCTTTTGTCCCACATAAGATTTTGTATTTGCTTATGTTGGGTAGTTTCTTTCTTCATGTATTTTTTCTTTTTACCTGTAATTTTTTATAAGTTTCTTAATATATGGGCTTAGGCCCCAAATTTCCCAAAAAAAAAAAAACAATATTATTTCTATTTTTTGAAATACAAGACGGACACATGCGGCAAAATGACAAAATGGGTGGGAAAAATGAGACATGCGAAATCTGGCACGAAATCGAACGGCTCGCAAGCCAGCTCGAGCTCGTTTACAGTTGGACGAGCTCGAGTTCGAGCTCGCTTTATGACAAACGAGTCGAGCTCAATAGCGCTAAAACTCGACTTGACTCGAGTCGTTTAATTACACCCCTAATCATCACTAAGAATTTTGACCACATCTTTGAAAAATATATCATCCTTGGCTCTTTAGAAGTTTGATGGATGCAAGATCATCTTTGCTTGGAACTTCACAATTTGAAGAGATTGAACGAGGGGAGAAGGGTATATATAGGTAGCACAATGCTTAACATCTTTAGCTTAACTAATTATGTATCATGGTTAAGTAGAAGTTATGCCTATTAAAGCTTGGATACACAAAGATGGTTGTGGCTTATTAAGATGGGCCTTGTAACCAAATCGCTTAAGTTTATATATCCCCCTTTAATGAATAGAATTATGAGGGCCAATTATAATATTTATTTAGTACCACGTGAAGGTGTCAAACACGTCATTTATCCTATAGCGTAATGGTGCGTGTGTGTATTTGTGTGCATGTGTGTGAAGGAGGAGAGAGAGAACCATTATTTCTATTTGTTTATTGAACGAGCTAAAGCGAGCTATAGATTTTGATAATCATAAATACATGAAAATTTTTGGATAGATAATTTCAATTAAGTTTGTGCAATGAAAACTGTTTGATCCGGAGACTTTAAACATATGAAGATAAGATTTTAGAATAGAAAAACTTTCTATATTTTTAATGCATAAGAGCAACATAAAATAAAATATTGAATGTATGTAGGCAAGCATACAAGTGAAGAGTTGATTACCTTAAACATCTAACCTAGGTATTAAGATTTATGCTTATTAGCAAAACATTTATTTTCAAAGTTAAAATATTTGTAAAATGTCATATGAAGACTTATTAGTAATTCCCGCAATTCATTTAAAAAAAAAATTATGCCTTTGATCTTTGGTAAAAATCAACATACAAAATCAATAGATTTTAGAGGCATTTCAAAAGGTTAATGAGTTTTTGCAAAATATTGTGTTTCTCCATTAAGAGACATAATTTTGAAAAATGTCCAGAGCAGCCACTATCAAAAAGGCAGGCAAAGTGTTGAGTCCAGTAAGTGCAAATCTTCTGACATTGTTAGGAGATAACTATACATTTGAACAATAATGTTTGGAATCATCAAAACTACATAAGTTGCATAAATATAACTCATTCAAATAGCAACTATTCAAACACAAAGCACCAAAGATCCAATCCAGTCGGAGATTCATAGAGAACTCACAAAATTAGAAAAGAAGAATAGTTAGATAATCTCTAGATGGGAAAATAATGAAGCCCCAAAAAATAAACCAGGAATGAAGGACCTAAAAAAGCCAACATACTTGAAATAATTTAGTAGCAGTACCAAGAGCTAAAAGAAAACTATGGGAAAAGAAAATGAGATAGCAAAAACATAGAGCCCATAAGCCAAACAAAAAGAAAAACCACAAAATGAATAGGGGAGAAAATCCCAAATGTGCACACCTACATAATACCTAGAAAGGGCCATGAATAAGTAGAAAAACTCTAGAAAAGGGATGATCAACCAAATATATTAAAGAAGTTACCAATTATAAGGAGAACTGATACACCTCTTAGCTTATGTATATGCCTACTCATTTATTAAGTTGTTGATCCACTTTCTTTGCATTATACCTATACGGTTTTATCTTCACGGTTTGATCACTGCTGTTAAAACAGGACTGTTGGTCTCTAACTAACTACTCTATACGTACTCCTATAATGGATGAGAAAAGATATGGAAGATGAACAATAAAACCTCATCTTTCTTTTTCTTTCTTGCTATAGTTCTAATCTATTTTCGTTCTTTGTTTTTGAGCAATGCAGGTTGGAGCAGTTCACTTCAACGATTTCATCATGGTATCAGAGCTCTAGTTCTTTTTTATCTCTGCCATGGCAACCTCCTCACTAACTACTACTTCGGATGCTGTCATTGCATCCCTAACTATCTCTATTCCCCCTTAACTCAAATTTTTCATGACCAATGTCAAGACCATGGTGACAGTTCAGCTGACCACCAAAAATCATTTAATATAGAAATCTCAACTCCTCAAGTTGTTTGCAACCAATAACTTTGAAGGCTATCTCATGGGCACAACTACTAAACCTCCAAAGTAGGTTATCTCTTTTGATGGTTCAGTTAGTATTAACCATCTCTTCCCAACATGGATGCTCATTGATCAACACCTAGAATTGGCTATCTACTCTACAGTCTCTGCTTCCTTATTACCATACATACTCAATCTAGAGTCCACTCATCAAATTTGGATAACTCTTGAACTCTGGCTACAGTCCACGAACCGATCCGGACTACTTCAACTCAAGAATGAGCTGCATCAACTGCAACTCAGAGATAAAATGATGTTCTAGTATCTTTTAAATATCAAAGCCAAGGTCGATGTCATAGTAGTTGTTGGCTCCTCTATTGACACTGAGGACATTATCCTCTACTCATTAAATTCTCTTCCATCCACCTATCAATCATTTAAAGTAGTTATTTGCAATCAGCTACAACTGATCACATTAGATAATTTTTATGCATTGCTCTGCAATGAAGAACTCCATATCTCATCTAATACAGCTAGAGAAGTTTATGGAACTCCTACAACCGACTCCAACTATGCTTTAGAAGCTACTCATGGTTCATTTTGTGGAAGATCATCTTTCACGTCCAACTATCGTGAACATCAATCCCCTGGTCATGGTTCTGCTCGTTATGTATCTGGCTGCACCTCCTCAGCTCGTGGAGGACGTCAAACTCATCCATCCATTGAATGTAAAATTTGTGGGAAATATGGGCATTCCACCATTTCTTGTTTGCATCGACATGAATTTACCTACAACACAACACCGTAAGCCTATGTTACAACTAATACACCGAAAACAACGGATTGGTTTCTGGATTCAGGTGCAACAAAGCATCTCTTCGGAAATCCTGCTCAACGACAAAATATATAGCCATATAATGGATCCTCTTAAGTTCAAGTATGTAATGGTCAACAACTTCCCATAACCAATACATGTCAAGGTTTGCTCCCCACTCTCTATCATAAGCTTCACTTACCCAAAATTCCACATGTTCCTAACCTCTCCCATAATTTACTTTATATACACAAGCTTTCTAATGACAATTCCTATTTTATGCTTCTTGATGCCCATAGTTTTGCTATCAAGGATTCCCAAACCAACAAGCTACTTCTCTAAGGACCCAATCATCTTGGTATTTACCCAATTAAGCTCCATCCTCACTCTCACTCTCTATCTACCTCCATTACAGCATTAGCTGCGTTACCTCAGTCAAAGTCTCTATGGCATCAGCGGCTTGGGCATCCCTCCCCCTCAACTCAACATCTTTTATCTTCTGTGTTACCTATTCGTTCTAGTTCTATTTCTTCTCATTGTAATTCTTGTGCTAAAGCAAAGTGCATTAGGTTGTCTTTTCCTTTATCTAGCTCTATGTCTGAATAATGCTTAAAACTCATCCATAGTGATGTATGGAGTCCTTCCCCCACTTTATCAATGCAATCTTATCATTTCTATGTTATATTTATTGATGATTATAGCCGCTATTCTTGGGTGTATCCTCTTCATCACAAATCAAATGTCTTCTTCAAAATTTTGCACTTCCAAACTCTTGTGGAAAGGCAATTTCAAAAACCTATAAAAAATTTATGAACTGACGGTGGAGGTGAATATGTAAACAAACATTTTCAAACACATTTACTCAATTGTGGTATTGTTGGTCTCAGAATGAAAGCATAGACATCTACTCGAAACCATGAAGGCATTGCACTTCAATGCCAATATACCATCAAAATTTTGGGTTGACCCTCTTTTTACTCCGGCTTATCTAATTAATCTGTTACATACTCATTCTACCCACAATATTTCACGATATGAACTCTTATATAATCATTCACCAAATTATTTTCATCTTTGTGTGTTTGGATGTTTATGTTACCCTTGGTTTCCTACTCAACTATCTCATAAACTTGCTCTTCTTTCTACACACTTTTTTGTTGGTTATGCTCCTCATGCCAAAGGATACAATTGCCTTAATCTCAGCTCAAACAAAGTTCACATCTCAAAACATGTTCACTTTCATGAAAATATTTTCCCTTTATGGGCCTCTTCAACTATAGCCACTCCTCCTATAGAAACCTCTACCAACTTTGTACCATCTACACTTGTGCCTATATCCTCTAGCATGCCTTATTCTAATAAAAATACACCACTAGATACAGAACAACCATCACATAATAGTCCTTATCCTACATATCAACCAGCTTATCCTATCACCTTCGCTTCACTTACTTCTCTTCCATCAAATACTCCTTTCACCATTATCTGCCTACTCATACTACTCTACCTATGCATACCATAGGAGGAAGAAAAATTGGTTTGTAGTTGTAGATGAGGCCCAACTGATTTTAGACTACATTCATAACCTTTCAGAAATTGGTTTTGCTTCTCATAGGAGGAAGAAAAATATTACTCTAAGACATCTAGTGACCTATATCTTAGAAAAGAAGTGCAATATTATTCATTCTGATATTACCACTAAATTTCCAATCTTCTTTACTGATGCCTCTTTTCAATCTCTTTTTGGGAGAAATGAGAGTGCAAGTGAGGATATTGAGGGAAAAAGGGGAGCTCCTGCACTTGCTCCAGGACCTGATCAAAACTACTTTCAGGAGATAGTCTAGTGCTTTGATAGATTGGAGAATCATTTTGATCAACATTTTGATTAAATCTAGACTCATTTAAACAAATAGGATGTGCAACACCAAGAAGACATGGGTTAGATCTGAGGTCAGTTTGACTTGGTGAACACTAATATAGCTATGATGAATAGATATTTCTCAGTCTTTAACCAGCCTCCTCCTCCAGATCAGTGTCCTTTAGATTTTTAGTTGTATTTCTTTGTAGTTGTCGTTGCCCGTTCTTTCTAGATGTGATGATTTCAATATTTATGTCTTTCTATTGTATTTGTCTTTGTTAGATTTGTGTTGATGTGGTGATGTTTTTATGATATGATATTTGATATCAATAGCCTTAATGTATCCAATCTTTATTTGATATCAAGAAAAAATATCTTATTTTGATTAGTTATTTTCTTCCTTGTTTGAAATTTGAGTTTGTTTATATGATATTCCTTTTTTAATTAATCTAAAAGTGTTATAAATTAACTTACATTATAAAATTAATTTTATTATGAAATCTAAATTTTAAAAAAATTAAGTTAACTTATAACTCGATTAAGTTAAGGATATCAATCTCATGTTCTTTTTAAGCAAATATAATTTAAATATTATTATTCCAATTTTGATGTCTTATTTTTTTTTCTTTTCAATATAATTATCTTTATAATTAGAGAAATTTAATTTTTTTGATTAGTGATTCTGAAAAGATTAATTAAAAAGGATGTATATGAAAAGAAAATGTACAATATATACAAAAATTAAAAGAATGCACAATGGTTTGTAAAGTAAAAAGAGGCAAAAAATCAGCACACATAGAAAAAGATGCACAAAGTGTGCCATAAATATTTGAAAAGATGCGCAATATCACTAATTGAATATGTTGTTTCCTCTACCATTTAATCTTTATTTCAAATCAATATAATTTTTAATTATATTTTATTTTAAAAATTGAAATTAACTAATCTTCATTTTATCACTTTTGCAATAATTCTCATTATCTAGTTATCTAAAATATTTCACGACCTTGGTAAATTTTTCTTATCAAAGTTGTTCCTTAATTTAAACTTTTTGAATCTTTCTTTTTCATCGTATGTAATTAACTTTATTATTGCAATTATATTTCAATCTCTTTAAAGATCAATTATCTTATAATTTCTCATATAACATCTTTCATTTCAACCTCTTATTCCTTTTTTGTTGTTGTCAAAGGGGGAGTAATATTTTTTTTTTTATGTTTTTGTTTTTGTTTTGTGTGTGTGTTTGTATTTTGTTATTTGTTTGATTATTTTTTGTTTTTGTTTGATTGTTTGTGTTAAAAAAAAAATGTTATTTCATATGTTTTATTCATTTAGGGGGAGATAAAGAAAAATTTAGGTTTTACATGTTAACTCAAATAATAGTTGTTTTGCCACATCAAAAAGGGCGAGATTGTTGAGATCGTTGCAACTTAGTTTTTTTATTATTGATATTCTTGCAACATGTATTTTTATGATTTCAAATATTATTATTTTAATTACAATTTCTCCTAACATATTTTTGATGTATCATTTTTGTTGTTTGTGTGTACTAACATTTCAGTATAATCATACTCCAGTTTATTGAAGACTTGAAATGAGATCAGTTTAGGGTTTATGATAATTGAAGTATGTATTTTTTATTTTATTGAGTCTAAGAGAGTGTGATTGTAATGTAGTAACTATGCAACACACACCGGGGGGAGTGTTTAAAAGTAAAATTTTTTGAACTGATCGTACTGTACGAAAGCATTTTGTACGGGATAATTTGATTAATTAGTTATTTTCCCTGTGTGTATCAAACAAATAAAAATTAGAAAATTTTTCTAAGTATGGATCATATTGTATGATGTAATCATCATACGTACTCCATCTAGTATACATTTTGGATGGTCCCTTTTAGTCCAGATGAATTTGAAAAAAATTTAAATGGTTTGTACTGTACAATGTCATCATCGTACATATGCCATCCAAAATAAGAGTGGGATAGGTCCCTTTTCGTCCAGACAAATTTAAAAATTTTTCTAAACGGTTTGTACTGTGCGAGATCATAATCATACGTACGCCATCCAATGTATGAGTTGGAACGGGTCCCTTTTCGTCCTAACAAACTCAAAAATTTACTAAATTAATCATACTGTATGATGTTGTCATCGTACGTACTCCATCTAGGGTATGAAATTATGGGGTCCCTCTTCATCCTGATGAAGATAAAAATTTTTCTAAACTATTCGTACGATACAAATTGGGATCATACTGTACGATTATCATGTACAAAGGCATTCATATAGATTCACATGCAGTTTATATGCAACAATTATTTGAACTGTTTGTACGTACGAACAAACGATAGTATTGAATGATCGTATATACTCAAAAGAAAAAATTTCAGTTTTCTGGACAGTTTTTCATGTCTTTCATATAAAATGTCCTTTCAAAATGACGCGCTAAGAATCTTTTTTCATGATTATTCAAGGGCAATTGAATGAGAGAGTGTGGGAGAGTGTTTGAGAGAGATTTCTTACAAGTGGAGTGTGAAGGGTTCATAAGGTTACTCAAACATAAGGATCTCTTTGTGTTTTTAGGTATCACCCTTCTTTTCATCTTTTTAGTTGCTCCTGAGAAGATCTTTGAAGAAGATCCAATACTCTGCCGACACTTGGAGGCTGTAAATAGACGACGGTACTCTGCCGACACTTTGAGAGTGTAATTAGACGATGGTACTCTGCCAACACTTGGAGGGTGTAAAAGGACGATGATACTCTTCCAACACTTGGAGGGTGTTAATTGACGATGGTTCTCTGCCGCACCGAGGATGGGTGGTAGAGAGAAATTGTAAAGACTTCCCTGCCTTGTTGTGAGGGCAAAAGGAGAGTCACTTTTAGTAATAGTGCAATACCTAAAGAGGGAGTCTTCAGGGAGTGAATATAGGACAAGTTTGATCGAACCACTATAAATCTTTGTCTTTTATTTTCCATATTTTATTTTATGTAATTTTGTTGTTGTGGTTGAAAAGCTTTTTCAAAAAGATATTCATTTTTGAAAATTAATTAAAATGATTTTCTAACAAAAATTCAAGAGAATTTTTAAAATTACCAATTCACCTACCCCTTTTGGTTAGACTTGGGATAATAGCTTAGGTTTAACAACCTATAAAGAATCAAAACATTTGACTTGGTGAGAGGCCATGAGTAATGAATTTAAAGCTCTTCAAAAATAAGGAACATCGGTACTTATTCCACCAACTTCAGATATTAATGTCTTGGGATGTAAATGGTTCTTTAAGACAAAATATCATTCTAATGGTTCTCTAGCCCGCTACAAGGCTCGACTTGTGGCTCAAGGTTTCAAGCAAGAGTATGGTTTGGATTACAATGAAACCTTTAGTCCAGTAACGAAATTTCCTACCATTCATATATTTTTTACTATTGCAGTGACAAATCAATGGCCAATCCTACAATTAGATGTCTCTAATGCCTTCCTTCATGGGCCACTTTAAGAAGTTTTCTATATGAAGGAACCACCAGACTTCATTGACAAATAATTTCAAAATCATGTTTTTCTCTTAAAAAAGGCCATTTATGGCCTCAAACAAGCGCATCAACAGTGGTTTTCAACATTTTCCTCCTATCTCATTCCGTATATGTTATGGTCGAGATCTGTCGATCCATCCCTATTGTTGTTTCATCAAAATTCTGTGCAACTTTTTACCAACAGGAAACTCTTCGAATGAGATTGATAAGCTTTTAACTGCCTTACACTCCAAATTCTCCATAAGAAATTTGGGCTGCTTAAATCATTTTCTTGGACTGCAGTTTACATACAATACTAATAGCATTCATCTTGCTCAATTGAAATATGCTTCTGATATCCTACACAAAGCAGCTATGAATCATTACAAACATGTTAGTACCCCTCTTCCCACAAAATTTACAACAAAAACTATGCCTGGCTCTGCATACGATCATCCCGAATATTATAAGCAAATTACTGGTGCTCTCCAATACCTGACGATTACCCGACCAGATCTTTTGTATGCAGTCAATTATCTATGTCAACATATGCACAATACACTTCAGTCGCATTATCAGCTTCTCAAATGGGTCCTACGCTATGTTAAAGGCACACTATCCCTTGGGTTACCCATTCAATCTTCCTTTCTTGTGTTAATGGGCTTCACAGATTCTGACTGGGAAACTGACCACAGTGATCCTTACTCTATCATAGGCTACTGTGACTTTCTTGGCAACACACTCATCTCTTGGACAATAAGAAGTAATCTTCTATTGCTCGATCATCAATGGAAGCAGAGTATCGAGCACTATCCACTGTTGCCTGTGATATTATTTGGCTTCATCGACTTCTATCTAAATTTCAAATCCCTCTACATGCACCAACTAAACTCTATTGTGAGTTGCCTTGGCTAATAACCCAATCTTCCATGCCCAAATTAAGCACATTGAGATTGATTTTCACTTCATACAGGACTGTATTCGATCACAATACATTTATGTGCATCACATTTATTCAGAAGATCAACTGTTTGACCTCTTCACCAAATCTCTCAGTGTCACTCATCAGTCTCAATTAAGGGGCAATATAATAATACAATCACCTATTGTTACCTTGAGGGAGGCTGATAAGGAAACCTGATACACCTCTTAGCTTATGTATATGTCGTCTCACTTATTAAGTTAATGCTCCACTTTCTCTGCATTATACCTGTACGGTTTTAACTTCACCGTTTGATCACTGCTGTTGAATCAGGACTGTTGATCTCTAACAAACTGCTCTATACATACTCTTGTAATGGTTGAAAAAAGATATGAAGATGAACAGTAAAACCTAAGCTTTCTTCTTCTTGCTTGCTATAGTTCTTCTTTGTTCTCGTTCTCTATTTTTGAGTTAATGCAAGTTAGAGCAGTTCACTTCAATGATTTCATCAACCAATACCACTTAATTTGCCCCAATATAATGCACTGAAATAGAAATTCATCTCTGGAGATAAAAAAAAATTGCTATGACCAAAAGGGTGGAAGGCATGAATAATTTAAAGCTCAGGAAAATGTAGTATCATAATTTTGACCAACCATTGAAAAAATTACTATACCAACTATTGCAAATGATCCAATTACCAAGATAAACACTAAAGAGACAGTAGTGGGCATAAACATTATCAATGATGATTGAAGTAGCTGATATAGACAACTTAATTACACTACTATTTCACATAAATAAACTTTAACTACATAATAGCATTGATCAGCCTTAACAGGACAACCACTAACCATTTTTTTTATTATAAAAACCTTCGAGATTTCAGCATTCCATTAAGAGAAATGAATTGCACACTTTGCATGGAGGAAGTTTTTCATATTTCGCTGTGAATGAGCTCGTCCTTTTTAACATAATATTGCTTCGACATACTACACCATTTCACTCGTCCTTATTTGATTGTCTTTTATCTTAATGGCTTCGATTCATAAGGATATTTGATTTGAATTTATTAAAAGTTCTAAAAGCCTAATCCTCTTTACGTCCCACCTCTTGGGACTGTATAAATCAACAAAATTATATCATTCGGCCATCACTAACATTCAAAATAACAAATGTTAATCTTCACTCTATTTAGTCAATCTTCTCGCATGAAATAGTAAGAATCTTGCATTCAATTAGTTCATTTGAGCTCTATTTTAATGAGCCTAACCCGAACATACACTTGTTTATCGATGATTGGTTTGCTTTGCTTAGAGAAAAGTAGGTACAACGAATTTCATATATTTTAGATTCTTATTAATCATTATAATTATAAAATAATTAAAATTAACGTAATAATTAGTTTTAAAAAAAAACCCTTTGCATGTTTTATTTATTAAAAAAACATGATTTTAATTATTAATTTTATCCTAAACTAACAGAGTGAGCTCATTAATTTCAATAAAAGTTTAATTCAGTAATTTTGAACACAATTTGTAAGAAATTTGATATATGAATTTCACATGACATAATGGATGGTAGAAATAAGAATTTTATTTGTATCGTGTGGGTTCGAGGGGCTCTGCTAGGGTTTTTATTCCTAACTTCGCCATTTTGCACCGCCTCCATCAACTTCTCCCCTCTGCTCCTGCTGGAGGTTCTTTCCCACCATGGAAGCGCCTCTTCAACCATTAAATCCCCCCCCCCCTAGTTTCTTCCTCTGGTGGAGTCTCTTCTCCTCCGAATAGAAACTGGTCTGCCATCTTTGCTACAAAAGCGCTCGCTGCTAATGAGCTTCATTTCTCCCACTTTCCTTTAGAACCAGATATTGTCCCGTTCTCAGGGGATAAATTGTCCAAAGGTGCAGAAGATTGAAACTATAGCCTGGTTGGATATGCTATAGGTAGAAGGCCATATTATGAGGCATTGCTAGGAGATATCAATAAAACATGGTCTCTAAAAGGTTCGGTTAAAATGCTCTCATTAAGTGATGGTTTCTTTCTATTTCATTTATCCTGTTCAGAAGACCTATATATGGTCTGGTCGCGAGGCGTCTAGTTCCTACTCAGCAAATCGTTCGTTTTTCAAAAATGGCATCCAAAATTCAAGCCGAAGAGAGAGGATTTCTCCACAGTTCCGATATGGGTCAAAATACACGACCTTCCATTGGCCTACTAGAATTCTGAAGGAATATAAAGAATAGCGAGCAAAATCGGAATTTCAATTGCCGCAGACACACTTACATCACAAAAGACCAGGCTCACGTATGCTTGTGTGTGCGTGCTAGTTGATAATCAGGCCAAGTACCCTGAAGAAATCTTGGTTTTGCTGGATGGAGACGTAGTGGGATTAAATGTACAATACGAATGGAGACCGTCTCCATGTGATCACTGTAAGTCTCTGGTTCACTACTCTAATTTATGTTCTTCTAAGCCTCCCTCCGTGGAAACTGCAAAGCCATCCGAATAAATTAATTCCTCCCGTCCTGCGAGAGGGAGAAGCTACAGCTGAAATCCTAGATACAAAAACCATTCTAAGTTTCAAGTTAGACTCAACTCATCTATCAATGATAACCCAATACCTAAGCCCAGTGAAAATACCACATCACACGTATCTAATCATCCGACCAACAAAGCTATCACTATTGTAGCCACTTCGAATGTTATAGGCCAGCCACTATTATACCAACCACACTCTCCTCCTTTGCTATCTATGTCTCCTGGAAATTCTAATATAGCCTCTGCTTCACCTAATCAGCCTCTCCCCCCTCTCCCGCAGCATACAACCACTGAAAAATCCAATATTGTTGGTTCCTCTGCGCTTCCTAATGTGTCGGAAGTGATTGGGAAAATGCACAAATTGGATCCAAATCTCTATTCCCCCATGACTGAGGGTTCTTCCTCTTCTGCTAGTGCCTCTCATAATATTATGAATAATTCATCCTCACCCGTTGGTGTGATATCTCCAAATAAATTTGAAGTTCTTGAAGTAATTCAAAAAAATCCAAACTTTCAATGCAATTCGAACAACTCTGATAATGTTGCTACGAATGTGAAAAAACAAAAAATCCCAATCTTTTGTGCAGAATAACAATAACAATGTTACTACCAAAAAATCAGCTAGGGGGAAGCAGCCTAAAAAGCCCCCTCCCTCCTCAGTTAATTAATGCTCTTGCCATCCATAGCGGCTTGGAACATTAGGGGGTTTAACCATCCTGACAAAGTTCGCTGTTGTAAGCGCTTGTCTGCTGAGTTTAAACTAGATATGATATGTATTCTGGAGACTAGGATACATGAGGCTTCTTTCCAAAATCCTTTTTTTGAAAGTTCACATTCTATTTTTTAGTACGAAAAAAGCTGTAATAATTTTGACCATTCTACCTCTAAGACAGATTTGGGTCAAATAGAACTAGAGCAAGATGAATTTCAATACTACTCACATTACTTCTCAACTGATATCTGGATTTGTTGATTCTTCTCTCTTCCCTTCTTTCCATCTCACAGTTATCTATGCTTCGAATAGTTCTGTTGACAGGAAAGAATTTTGGTCTTTTATTAAATAGATTGCACCTAATCAAGAAGTTCCCTGGGTTCTAATGGGAGGCTTCAATTGATGTCGCTATGCTAATGAGAAAATGGGAGGTATGCCGTTATCACATTGACAACTTATTGATCTTAATTATATGATTTTTGAGAATAATCTGCAGGATCTTCAATCTGTTGGTTGCTCTTATACTTGGTTTAACCAACAAGCTAGAGTCCAATCCACATTAAACTTGATAGGGTGCCATTAATAATGCTTGGATCCTTACATTTCCTTCCGCATTCAGCTCCACTCAAAGTCCTTCATGTTCGGATAATTGTCCTTTGATCCTGCACTCTGGTATTGAAAATCAGGTTCATCACAAATTTTTTTTTTTAAATTATTGGACTAATATTGGGAAATATTGGGCACTTCTCTTACAAGTTTTCTTTAAACCTATTGTTGGGAATCATATTTCCTTCTTATGCCAAAATCTTAAGCAGATTAAAAGAGATATTAAACTTGAGGCTTGGGCCCATTCCTCTTTGGTGAAGACCCATTTAGACAAACTACACTCTCAGCAATTAGAGATATCGGAAAAAAACTAAGATATGCCCAAAGGATAAGGCTCTCAATGTTTCCTTAAAAGAGATTTCTCTAAAAAATTTTGAATTCTAAAAAATTCTTGCATCTTCGACCATTCAAAGATCAAAGGTTAAATGGCTCAGAAATGGGGAGGAAGACTTAAAAATCCTATATTCTAAAATTAGAAGCAGACAAGGTTGTAGTAAAGTTGTGGTTAACGTTCTATCTACTTCTTTAAACACTGACAGGAATGAAGTGATCAAATATATTATTAAGCACTTTCAAGCTATCTACAATCCTTCTCCTCCTCCCTTATTAGATACAAGTATGTTTCCTAAAGGGAATGTTTTTCCTATTAATCTCCACAATGCTATCACAAATCATGTTAGTGATGAAGAAATTAAAAAGGTAGTTTTTATGGGTTCTTCTTCCTCCACTCCTGATCTAGATGGGTTTAATTTTCATTTTTATAAATCTAGTTGGCTTATTATTGGTCCCACAGTTTGTAAAGCTGTCAGAGCATTTTTTCTTAAAGGCTATCTTCCTAGTGGTGTCAAAGCTAATGTGCTTGCTCTCATTCCAAAGAACAAAAATGCAGAGTCTTTAGTTGATTTTAGGCCTATTGCATTATGCAATACCTTCTATAAAATTATAGCTAAGGTACTTGCTAAAAGAATTAAGAACATTATGCTTTTGATTGTGAGAGGCAATCAATCAAGATTTATTAAGGCCAGAGTTTCTACAGATAGTATTCTTTTGGCTAAAGATCTGTTATCTCATAATAAGAATAGGAGAGGTATCAAATACTTATGTGCTAAACTTGATATCCGGAAAGCATTTGATACTGTCTCAAGAGATTTTTTAATTGAAAGATTGATTCAAAAAGGTATCCCCAATAAGTATGTAGGTTGAATCAAAGCTTGCATTTCTAATGTGAATCTTTCTATTGTTATTAATGGTGCACTTGAGGGGTATTTTCACACTACGGCTGGGCTTAATGTTGCCCTTTAAGTCCTTATCTATTCTACTTAGTCATGGATGCTCTTTCTAACTTGTTAGATGATGGGGAGTTTAGAGGCTTATCTATGGATGGGTTCTCTCTCTCTCTCTCACCTTCTATATGCTGATGATGTGCTAGTCATTGGAGAAGCCACAATTGAAAATTATAACAAGTTATCCAGCATCCTCAATATTTTTGCTAACGCCACTAGTCTGAAAATTAATTTAGACAAAAGCTTTGCTATGATGCCCAATAATATGATCGATCAAGAAGCAATATGTCAAGCCCTTAAAATTCATAATGTCAAGCACAAACTCACATACTTCGGAATCCCTCTGTCTTTCAATAGACTTAAGATTGCTGATTTTTTGCCTCTCATGGAGAAAGTGTCTAATAAACTGGCTGGCTGGAAGGCAAATCTTCTTTCTTTTGCGGGTCAATTGCAATTTCTGAAATATGCTATTGTGAACTCTATTGCTTATTGGATAAGGGGAGCCATTATACCCAAAGGGGTCATTATATTTATCAAGAAAATTTGCTCCAAATTTCTATTTTTTGGAGATTTGGATGTGGGGAAAAAATCATATGATTTCATGGGATTCTGTTTGTAAACCTAAATGTTTTGGGGGACTGGGCTTGCCCTCTATTCTGGCTCTTCAATATGCCTACAATTGCCTTATTATCCTAAGGATGTACAATTCTAACTCTTTACTGTCTAACTGGCTTGTTTATATATATGTATCTCCTTGGAATCCTATCATGAGTAGTGATTTTAGTTTTTGGAAATCAGTCTATAGTACTACTGTAGTTGCTAAAGCCAAATTCATTTTCAAAATCAATGGGAAAGGCCCTATTTCTCTTCACTGGGATAATTGCTTTAATAACGCCAAGCTTGAAGAATCTACTTTTGGCTGTGTATGGCTAAACTCTTATCACACTAATGAATTGGTTAATTCCTTCATTTTGGAAGGTAACTGGGACATCCCAGATCATCTGCCAGCTTTTTTTCTAATGATATTAAAGCAATCCCTATTGATGATAGTTCTACTGACTGTTTGTTTTGGGAAAACCGGGATAACAACAAGATTGGGAACTTTTTGCATGATTTTTATTCACATGTCTTCCAGTAATTGGCACAATTTCATTTGGCGTTCACATCACTCTATAAGGCACTCGTGCTATGTGTGGATGGCTGTTGTTGGGGGTTTAAAAACTGTCGATGCCTTGCAAAAAAGAAATATTTATGTTCCATATACCTGTAGTTTATGTCATGAATATTCTGAAAGTGTCTCACACTTATTTTTTGAATGCTTCTATTCCTATGCTGTAATTACTAGACTCATTCCCTCTTCCATGAAACTTCTCATTAGACATACATTACTGCATCTCTATGAGTGGATAGATGAAGAATTCAGAACACAAAAGCATGTCAAAAACCTATATTATCTTTATGTGAGCTGCTCCCTTTACTTCATCTGGAAAGAAAGAAATAGCAGACGTTTTGGCACTACTATTAACAGCAGTATCACCACATCTTACAACATCAAAAGTGCATTATTTGATAAAGCCACCAATTGGAAATCTTTTTCTCATATATTAAGATGTTTCTAATAGTTGTATTATGCACCTGGCATCATATTTTTGCAGTTTTGCAGCTCTGTTTTTCAGCGTGCAGTAATGCCTTGGAATTTTTCTGGTAGCAATCTGGTTGGACTTGGGTGCTCTTCGTGGTTGCCTTTCTTTCTCACCACTGCCTGGACAATGATGATGCTCCCCTGGTGGAGTCCCCTTGGATGGCCTACGGGCCACTAGGGGACAATTTATTACATGATGAAATTTTGGCGCAACATTTCATATTCTTGAGTCTAGGCTTTTCGTGGCTTGGGGAGCTTTCTGGATAGATGTGGTTGTTTTTGTTATAATTTTTTGGCTGTTCTTTGAGCAGGTTTTGTTGCTCTCAATGGCACGCTCCATTGTATTAGGAGCTTTACTGATCCTTTTTTCTTTTAGAGGTTTTTTCTTTCATGTAATTGGTTTACTACATCCTCAATATACGAGTTAAGCCCAAATTTTTCCAAAAAAAGCATTTTATTTAATATGATTTCCTTATTTAAAGTGATTTGATTGCTTTAATTTGATTCTTCTAAATCATTTATTTTATTAAGAAATTTATAATATAACATTACTTTTTTTTAAAGAACGATGAATATAAAAGTGAAAATGCTAAAAAGATTAGTGAAGTTAATCGACATAAATATGGATCGATGACGGGGAGAAAAGAACCACAAAATAGCATATTATTATATATAATTATGTGCTCATAGTACATAATTATATGTATAAATTAATTTATTAAATTATTTATTAATCTATATAGAGAGTATAAATTAATGGTTAAATTAACTCTAATACAAAACTATATTTTTTATGATGATTTATAATATAAAAAATAGTTATACGAACTTAAATTTCTAAATGATCAAAGTTCTATTAATAAAAATAATATAAATTTCAAACTCTTATAAACTTCTTATTTTATTTTATTTTTTAAATTCATCAATATGAATTATCGCTAAATTTTATGAATTTTGGGCGTAACATAAATGTTTTTGGAGATATGTTCTCAGGTAAAAATTGCCTGAATCTACAAAATTAGCTAATTTTTTTTAACTTGATCAAGAGCTACAAATCTTCAACTAAATCGTAAATATATAATGATCGGCCATTATCTTAATATAACTAAGGAAATCGACAACAAGCATAAGTTGGAGTTTGGACATAGAGGCTATTTTCTTGTATGATAGGTCTACAAATGAAATAATAGAGGGATTAAGAAGGAAATTGTTAACTTTCTAATATGACATGATGTGTGAAGAGTTACATTATTTCTCATATTAATAGTTGTATTTACTATATTTATTTGACCCTCCTATTCCAAAAAAATAATAATAATAATAACATAAATAACATAAATATATATGTTAAATAAATATACTTAATTAAAAAAATAATAATATAATAATAATGAGTGATCATTATTTTCATTTTTAATCAAGTTTTAACTAATATTTTAAATATTAGCATGTGCACTTGCCTTGCTTCTCCTACCCATGCTAAACTGATTTGCCCTATTCCCCTTATTGTCTAAAATGCCCTCCCTTCATAGTCACCTTCAATGCTACACAATTGCACTAATTGGTTGAATTTTTTGGTTGGTCTTTATAGGCCTATGTTTAACTACAACCTTTACAACCATCTTCCCACTATCGTTGTGGGTTATCGCTATCATAAACTTTGAGTCATGGCTACCTTGCTATTGTAGTATGACTCTCTAGGAATTGACTCCTCTCAATTCCAATATATTCTTTTCATTCTTAATGATTTAATTTCCTCTCTAGGGTCCTTATGGGGGTTTCTTTGTTTATGGACCCTCTTCTGACATCCAGTCTAATCTCCCTTATTTGATGAATCTACACATCACCCACACTTGATGGATTTGCATTATTAGGATTAACTTTTTGTTTGAACTTATCTAAGTAAGATCCTCCCTCTTTAGGTTAGGTAGCACTCCTCCACTAAATTCATACTATTATGGGTAATGTATTTCTATCAGTTATCCTTCCTCATGTGGGTTGTGATCAGCACTTCTATCCAGCTTTCTTCCTAGCTAAATTCCAACATATGCCAATCTATTGTAGTGGGGATAATATTTCTTTGACACTATTTTGTTGAAGTGAAGAATAAATTGGTAGCTTTAGTTCATCTTCCACTTGAAAATTCTTTGGTCAAATGCTTACATTGCTATTTATTGGGATTTGTTTAAGGCTCATTACCCTTATGGTGGTATCATTCTCCTTACTAAAACATAATTGATAAGTTGGAATATTATATGACTATATTTATGAATAAGATTTTAAATTTTGAAGGTCTCTTCATTAGAATAAAAAAATTATTGGCAGATTTAAAGAATTTAATGAGTGTATATTTGCTCCAATTTTGATTTATATTTTGACAACTAATAATTAATATTTTTAATCAAGCTATAATGTGTTTGCACACTTGTCTATTTTGTGAACATTTACCCATAATTGCATCTACTTTATCTCTTTTTAAACCATATATTGCTATATTTCTAATTAAAGTTAATGCTACTTACTAGTTTTCCTTCTTATATTTGGATTGGCTCATAGGATTGTGGTTATAGACAAATGATGGTGATTGAAAGATTCCTAAATTTTATTTATGATGTCATTTATTTAGGCATGAGATATCTTGTTGTTATTAAGTAATAGTTAGCTTGGTGGCAACACCATTTGTATGGAAAACCCTACTTTAGCATATTATAACCAACTTCTTTAGTTGGTTTGTACTAAAGCTATTACATTGACACATTCATCACCTTTTGGGTCACCCACTTTAATACAAAAAATCAAGAAATACAAAAGGTTATACTCGTCAAGATATTTAAAATCATCATCCAACTCAAGTTCATATGGTGTCGCCCAATTAACTCCCTTTTGAAGATCATCAATTTCCTATTGTTCTAATTGGTGATTGAAGGGATTTCCCAAATTTTGTTTGTGCTCTAACTTATTTGGGCATGAGGTATCTTGTTGTAGATGTGCAAAAATTCAACTTGGTATTAATATCATTACCATAAAATCCTCTTTATTACCATACTTTGATCCAATTCTTCATTTGGTTCTTGCAAATATTATTTTCATTATACCTTTATCTCTTTTTGGGACTCTCTCATTAATACAACAAGATAAAGGTGATTCAATAAATTCTGTTGATCAAGATTGCAAAATCATTCTCTTACTTAAGTTCATGAGGTGATACCCATTCAACTCCTTTTTTTAGATTATGAGTTCCCTATTGCTCCATGCCCATGTGAACCTACTCTATACAAGGGTTATTTTTCATATATTCTTACTCCTAGTATACTTCCTCCAATCAAACTATAATAAAATATCATGCTTCATCAATTGTCTCTTCCAAGAAACTCTCATTCTTTAATATACCAAATGATTTATTGATATTTTTTAGGATCATCATTTTTTAATCATGGTAAAATACTAAAACACTCCCTCATATAACTTGTGGTTGTTCTTTTGATTTCAAGTTGTACTTCAAGTATTAAAGTTTCTTGATGAACAAAGAATTAAATGATCTTAGGATTGTTGGATTCCAGTTAATAAGGTGCTCATTTTGGCTATAAGCATACCAAAATTAAAAATCAATTGATACTTCTATTAATGTCTCAGTTTTTAAATACACAACATGTGTTTAATTTAAGCTCATTTGAAGTTGCTCAAAATACTTTGAAGTTATTGGGTTCATCTTCTCATGGAATTTAGTTTAACGATAAGTTTAATAAAACTAAAGTTTAGATATCCTTATCCTAAAAAATTTTGTTTAGAATATTTCATTGAGATTCATGCTTAATCAAGTAGACTTTCTAATGATATATCATTTTTCCTTATTCATGAGGGCAAAAATTTGTGTTGCCAAAAACTAAATTAAGCCTTGGAAAAAACCTAAGATATAAAATAATAATTTTGAAAAAAATATAATTTGTAGCCACTCATTAAAAAACAACATAGATCATCCATCAAGCCCATGAATTAGGTAAATTCTCTCAACACATAATTTCACCTATCTATAAACTTTGCATGCCAACAAGAGTAAACATCATTGAAAAACTTTTATCTATACACTTGAAATTTGAGTAAAATTTATTATAGAGGTTTCTCTTAAAAGTTTGTGAGGGTTGTTAAAACTTAAAGAATTAGTCCCAAGGCTAACCAAGAGGGGGGGGGGATTCGTTATTTAAAAATTTCTTGAATGAAAAAGAAATTTTTTTTTAGAATATTTTAAAACAAATTATTTATGTGGAAGCAACATTTTAAAAATTATTTATGTGGAAGCAACATTAATTTAACAATAACAAAAATCAAAGATTTCGACCACAGAACAAATCACAGAATAATGCAGAAATTAATTATGTAAAAGTAACCAGAAAGAACACACTAGATTTATAGTTGTTTGGTCAACTTGACCTGCGTCCACACCCCAAAAACATCATTTTCAATTATTGCACTAAAAGTAGTGTCTCTCCTTTTGCCCTTATAGTAAGGCGGAGAAGCCCTTACAAAAACTTTCCATCGACTTGGTGAGCTAGAGTACCTTGAATCCTTTTACTCCATCCTAGGGATGTTAAGACCTAATGAACTAGTCCCAAGGCTAACTAAAAGGGGGGGGGGGGGGGGGGGGGGGGGGGGGGCGTGAATTGGTATTTTAAAAAATATTTAAACAAAATCACAAACACAAACCAAAACTAAGATTCACCACATAAATCAAAGTGTGGAAATTAAATGCGGAAGCAATAATAAATAACAAAAAAATTATAGTGGTTCGGTCAACTTGACTTATGTCCACTCCCCTATTGGTGGAACTTTGAAATCAGGTTTTGAAAAATATTAGTTTTTTTTGGGAATTAAAATTAAAATTGAATTCTAAATCTAAAGATCGAACCAACTCATTCGGAAAAGTATGTCACCCCAAAGGACGAAAATAAAATTCCATAACGGTGTTCAGACTTAGAATTATGAAATTCATCTTGAATATCATGGCTAGATTCTAAAGAGAACTTCACACGGCCCCGAGGGGACAAGGTAAAGTTCAACTAAATATCCAGTTATGATATTCAAGGATTTTGATTGTTGAATTCATATCCAAAGCTTTATCAAAGAAGGATGTATCTCCCCAGAGTGAGATAACACCTTTCAATGATAATTCTTTTAATATGACAACGACAATCATTCTTTAACTTTTCCCAAAGAAATCTAAGAAGATTTTTTTTTTTAAAGGATTAATTTTGAAATCAGGTGTGTGTGGTTCAAAATCTCCTACGAGCGTAAGCCCTCGTAGTTAATTACATCGAAGGGAGAAAGAGCCCCCTATGAAAACTCTCGATTAAAATAAGAATGAGATTTTATTAGATTTTTTAGGAGTGATATAAAAAAAAAAACAAATGGGATCTTTTGGAAAATCAAAAGGGAATGGATTAAGATTGAACATTTATTAACGGAATCGAGAGAAGAGAGGTAGGGGACACCTTGAGATTTCAGAACCATCCGGAAGTATCCCAACTTAATCTAAGTGTTGGGCTTTATATTTTAGGATTGAAAGGAAAACTTTAATTGAAGTTGAACATTTTATTAAAAAATTGGGATTATATTCCCGAAATTTGGGGTCTTATAATCAAAGATCTGCCCCGGATCCTAAATCTAATTTGGACACTGGATCATAGTCGTCCGAACCTAACTAATGCAGTGCAATGCCTGGACTTACCCCGGCCTTGATTGAGGAGCCAGCTTACCACCTAATCGATTTAAAAGAGATGAGTCCGGTCTT
>NW_021320020.1:5896-6372 GCF_001605985.2 Dendrobium catenatum | reverse complement strand
AAGTTTTAGTTTCCAATAATTTTAAAAGAGGGTTAAATTTTTTAAGTGCCAATTCACCCCCCTCTTGGTTAGCCTTTGGACATTTAATTAGGCTTAACATCCTAATTCTCATTGAACGAGTTTCAACATAGTCAAACCATGACCTATGTCCACTCCCCGGAGTCCTCCGCTCCGGGTATTTCACTACAAGAAATAGCTCTCCTTTTGCCTCCCTTGGCAAGGCGGAGAAGCCCTTACATTACTCCCTTTCACCAATCCGGTGTGGCGGAGTGCCAAACTCCGTTTTCACCCTCCTGGCGACGGCAGAGAACCTTCTCGTTTTTCTTCCTCCTGGAGAAGGCAGAGTACCGCGAGGTCATAGATGTAGAAGAGCCTTTCCCTTAGAGATCCTCCCACAAATTCTTTTAGGGCCACAGGAGAAACAAGATGCAGCAAGTTCGTGTTGAGTCTAGTAAATAGGTTGTTAGACCTAAGTT
>NW_021320020.1:0-5838 GCF_001605985.2 Dendrobium catenatum | reverse complement strand
GGGGGGGGGGTGAATTGGTATTTAAAATTTTTCCTCTTTGGATAAGTTTAACTGAAATTAAAATTTAATTAATTTTTATAAAACATTTTTCAACCACAATTTTAAAACACAAAATTAAATGCGGAAAATAAAAAGCAGTAAAAAAAAGGACACACGATTTATAGTTGTTCAGTCTAAACCAGACCTACATCCACTCCCCAGAGGCACCCTCTGAGTATTGCACTAATACAAATAGTGTCTCTCCTTTTGAACCCACAGCAAGGCGGAGAAGCCTTTACAACCACTCTTTTCACTACTACCGGTGCGGTAGATAACCGTCATCCTTTTACACTTTCCCTAGTGTTGGAAAAGAACCGTCATCTTTTTACACACTCTTAGTGAAGGCAGAGAACCCTTCGTCCTTTCACACTTCCCTAGTGTGGGTAGAGAACCCTTCGTCCTTTCACACTTTCCTAGTGTGGGCAGAGAACCCTTCATCCTTTCACACTCTCCTAGTGTCGGCAGAGAACCGGATCTCCTTGACAGATCTCCTCACAAGAAATCTAGAAGGAAGAAAGAAAAGAGTGAAGTAATTCCAAATCACAAGTAGAGATTCTTACCTTTGAACACCAAGTGAAGCCCTCACGCTCCAGTGGTAGGAATCTTCCTTTGAATGCTCTCTCATACTCTCTCCTTGACTCTTCTTTCAATGGGCATGAAGATCAAATGGCAAAAAGATTGGGTGGCAATCTAATTTGAACTATATATACAAAAGACAAGAAAAACCGCCCAAAAATGCAAGTTTTCAGTTCTGTACGCAGTGGATCGTCTCGTACGATTGTGGATCGTCCTGGACGATTTTATTTAAAGTGCCGAAAATGAACCTAATGTATATTGGTATGAACTATGTTCGTACACGCTCATCGTCCCGTACGAACCAGGTTTGTCCAGTATGAAACGGTTATTACATAGGTCGGTTCCCAAAAATTCTATAGGACGTAACCAACTGATGTAAGTCGGTTCAGTTCGTCCAGGGACGAACATGTTTCGTCCATGGACGAACATGTTTCGTCCTGGGACGAACATGTTTCGTCCTGGAATGATTTTAAACAGAGAGTTTCATCCAGGGATGAAAATGTATTTTGTCCTGTACGATCTCATACAGAGAGTTTCATCCAGGGATGAAAATTAATTTCATCCTATACGATCTCATATAGAGAGTTTCGTCTCGGTACGAACCTTATTTTTCGTCTGGATGAACAGTGCAAATGAGAATCCCGAGAAGTTCGTCCCGGGATGAATATTAAATTAGTCCTAGATGATTAGGACTTAGAAAATTTTCTCCTCGCATGTTTAATCCATTGCTCTTCTGAGGGGTTAATTGACATGATTGTCCCATACGAACCAGGTTTGTCCCGTACGATCAGTTCACAAAAATTATCCCCTAAGAGTGTGTGTTGTGATTTTTCACTCAATTACAATCACTCCCTTTCATTTAAAAACTTATGATTTACAAATGAATAGTTTGAAGTCTTCATCACTTGGAGTTGATTTTCCTAAAATATTAGTACACACTAGAGCAAAAATAAAACTTCCAAAAAGTGTTAGGAGAGATATAAAATAATAATTTGAAATCATCAAAATAATACAAGTTACAAGAATGTAAAACATGCATGTTGACCTCATTTTTGTATGAGGTCACTAAGGCCCTTCCAAACTCCATATATAAACCTATATCCTAGGATCCACTCTAGTGCTTAAGATTCTTTCCTAGAGCCAGACTTTAGGGCCTACTCTAGAGCTTAGGATTCTTTTATATCCCAAATTCTAGAGCCCCTCTAGATCCTAGATCTTAGAACCCCTCTAAATCTTAGGACCAATCTAGACTCAAATCAATCCCTACCTTTGATCAACTCCAACCTCAAATCAATCCCTACCTTTAGTCAACTCCAACTTCAAGTTAATCCCTACCCTTGATCAATTAAAATCTCAAACTTCATTCAATTCAAATTCAAATTAATTCAAGCATTAAACATACCCAAATTTTGATCCAATCTACTTGAGAATCCAAACTTAAACTTAGACTTTGATCCCACCTTTAATCTAGCTTTGACCTTATACATTCATTAACAACCACAACATGGTTGTAAATGATTTGGATACTTATATATTATTCATTCAAATTTAAAATCCATTCCAAATCCAGAAATCCAGACTCAAATCCAAAGTCTTAAGGCCCTGTCCTAAAGACCTTTTTCTAGGACTTTTCAAATATTTTAAAACCAAATAAAATATACTCTGATTTAGGGTCTATCACTTATAAAGTGATAAGACATGTCTCTAGAGGTTACCCTCCAATTTTGAGCATATTCTGAGGTTTCTAACTTCAGAATCTGAATTAAAATCCAAAGGCTGTAAAACCTTCAAATATTTACAGCCTATGCCATTAAACCTAACACCTTAAAGATTTTGATCTTGGAGCCCTCATCAAAGCCTCCAATCACTTCCAGACCCTTGATTGTAACCCATTGAGCAGTAAACTACATTTTTCAGACCCACTTTTGATCCTAGTTGACCAATGGGGCAAAATTGACCAAAATACCCCTATGGGATTCCAAATGCCCATTTCAATTCAAATCAACTCCAAATTCTTTGAAACCACTTTCAATAAGTTTCAAATATCAATCCCAACTTGTTGAACTCAAACCCAGACCTTCAGTCAACCTGGTTGACTAAGTCAACCAAGTTTGACCCATTAACCATACACCCCTTCCCTTTCAAATCTTTGAATCAAGTCCATTCCAAGTCCTTTTGAATGTAAGGGATGATCCCTTGGGCTCCCAAGAGACCTCTCTTGGAGACTCAAGCCTTGGGCTCACTTGGGTTAGCCATATGGCTTGACCCAAGTGACCAAAGAGCGGCCTCCCTTGAGCCATCTCTTAACCTTAATGAAATTGAATCCAAATCAAGGTGTCATTGGGTTCCCATTGACCCAATGCACCTTCCTTGACCAGCCCAACCCTTGGACTAACTTGGGTCAAGAGTTAGGCTAACCCAAAGTGCCCAAGATCTCTTGGGATTGAGCCAATTCTTTACCTAAGCCCAATTCGAGTTGATCAACACCCCCCATAGGTGGCCTTAGGTCCAACACACCTCCTCCAGCAAGCCCATGCTTTGGGCTAACCTGGGTCAGGTTTTAGGCTAACCAAAATTAGCCAAAAAACACATGGACCCGAGCCATCTTCCAACTCAGATCAAATTAGACCCAATTGCCACTTGCATTGGGTCCACCAGACCCAGACCCACTTCCCACCTCAAGCCCAGGGTCTGGCCTGACCTGGGTTGAGCCCAAATCGACACGAACCGAGCAGATTTGGATCAATCCAAGCCATCTTCACGCCGGAGAAGCTTTGCGGTCTCGGATACGTGCGGGAGGTCGAAGATGAAATCTCAGCCGTTGATTCTGATCAACGGCTCGGATTAGATCCCGCGGTATCGGAGCGTGTTTGATCCCAGCCGTCCGATCCGCCATCCGACGGTTGTGGTTAATCCGACCGTTAACAGTTAGTGCCAATGATTGCCAAGCCAATTGGCGCACGACGCGTGTAAAGGGAGCGCTGACTGTGTAATGGCCGAATTAATAATTCCAGAAATTTAAGGGAATTTAAAAAATTCATAACTCCCTCCACTCTTATCTAAATTAGGTGTTCTTAGGCTCATTCGAAAGGTCTTAGGGAGATCTACAAAAGCCTTATGGTTCCAGGCCCTGGTTAGGTCAGTGTTAGGCTTAATTTCAATTTGAGCATTTTATTAATTTCTTTAATTACTCTTTAAATACAAGTCCACCAGGCCTGGAATTTTGAGAGATTGAAATTGAACATGTTTTTGACATGTCCAAATTTTATCTTCCCATTTTAAGATGTTCAAGGGCATTTCCCTAAATTTTAAGTTTAAGGGTCATGGTTTGACCCTTAAATTCAAAATGGGGTATAGACCTATCAAATGGGATTTAGGGTGTGATTTTTTGTGTACTAATGATGTGTAGGATAAAGAGTGTAGAGCCACTGATTTTGCCCCAATCCAAGCTTAGGATAGACCCCTATAGTGATTTGAAGGTGACTTAGAGTTCACGTTGGGTGGTTTAGTTAACCATCTTAGAGTACTCCATTTGAGCTCAAATTTGGTGGGTTTTGTCCTTAGGGTCAGGTGATCCTATGGTCCAAATTTCATCAAATTTGGAGTTCATTTGGTTTCCCAAGTAGGATACTCAAATATCCTTCTTAGAAATGGTATATTAACCCTAATCAATTGATAATGAACTATCCTTAACCTATAAAATCTATTAAAATATTTATGATTGCTCCTAATTAATCCCTAATCAATAAGAATTGAAACTCTCTTAAATTGATTTCAAGATTTGTCTTAGCTTAGTCCTTGGCTACAATCAAGGGTTAACCAGTTTTGATTAATCCCGAAACATTAAAAATCCCAAAAGGGCTTTAAACACTTGTTGATCTGCCCTTAGGTCATTTATTAACTTTAGAATTTATTTCAAGGAGTTTAAGACTTATTTGGGTTCAAATCTTTAAGCAGCCCCCTTAGTTGTAATAAGCTGGTAATCCCTACGAATTTGTATAACTTCTAAAATTCACTATTAATTATAGAAAAATTTATACTAATCAAGCTCAATGGCTAATGACTTTAATTAGAATCTAGTGTTCCCTAAAAAGATTAAACCTCCATAATTTGGTCGAAATCAAGGACTCAACATCTTAGGTGACCTTAGGTCAAAATTGGGTTAAAACTTCTAAAAATCATAACTTTTCCTAGAAAACTCCAAATTAAGTGTGCCACCTATCTAACAACTCATAATTAGGTCTAGTATTTATTAAAAATTTTAAACCCTTAAGATTAATCCTAATTTTAAAAATCAAATTTTGACCCCTTAGTTAGCATATCCGGATAACCCTCTAAAATCTGTTAACTTCTCAGCATTCCAGAATTTTCTTAATAGGATTATAAAATTCTCAACCAACCCATTAAAATCAATAATCAACCCCCCCTTTATATTAATCCACTCTTTTAATTTCAACCTATTTAAAATAACTTAATTAACCCCGATTGCTACTGGGTAACCCAGGCCTACGAGGCTATTAGCTTAGCCCTAAGGAAGGTGAAATAAACTTCACGACCTCGATGTGAAACAAAGGTAGTAATCAATTAACTTTTAAAATACATTTAATTAAAATTCCTAATTCACTAATACTTAAAATCTAACTTAAATCCTTTTTTTTAAGCCTTAACAAACCCAGACTTTTAGACAACTTTGATTAATCACCCAACTTAGTATTTACCCCAGCCACATGACCTTTTACACACACTTTAGATGATGTGCTAGGACAATCAACTCTAGATCTAGGTTAGGCCGGTGTTTACTTTACTGCTGTGTGCCAGATTTTTCGTAGTTTTCACAGCATCTTGTGGATGAAATTGCTTTGCTGTGTCTGTTTACTTTTCTGCACCTTGTGGATTGATTGATGTGTTTGGCGATTAGATTACCCTTAGGTTAGGTATGATCTGGATATTCACATAATTTTCTGCAGGTGACCACACTCATGCAGGACAGTAAAAGGGGGCTAAATCAATAAAACAAAATATTGATTGTTATAAATGTTTACACAGCTGCTTCAGCTGCTAAAGCCCCAAAATAAAAAGAGTGTGGCCAGTGTGTTTTACTTTCTTTTCTTCACATATATAACTGCTTGGGAATATGTCTTCTTTGATTAATTAATTGCTTAGGATAACCTTGTAGGAGAGTCTATATTTTATTTTCAAATAAATGTAATTTGTACGACTGTC
>NW_021320019.1:9240320-9244182 GCF_001605985.2 Dendrobium catenatum | reverse complement strand
CAATGAAAAGCTGTTCCAAAACACTCATTATTTAGCACCATCAAAATCTCAAACTCGGGGTCATGGGTTGCAACACTTTGAGTCATCCTAAAGAATTGATCTTAGAAGACCCTTTTGAAGGTGTTAGGACTAGGCATGGACCTAGGAAGGAAGTGGAGCACTCAGCCTTTATCTCAATGACTAAACCCACCAACATCAATCAAGCCCTTTTGGATGAATGTTGGATCTTAGCCATGCAAGATGAATTAAATTAATTTGTTAGGAATGATGTTTGGGAGCTTATAGAAAGACTAAAAGGACAAAGTGTAGCTGGAACCAAATGGGTCTTTAAGAATAAAATGAATGATTATGGTGTGGTGGTTAGGAATAAGGAGAGATTGGTGGCTAAGGGGTACAAAATAAAAGGATTGATTTTTAGGAGACCTTCACCCTTGTAGCTAGATTGGAAGCCATTAGAGTGCTACTAGCCTTTACCTGTTATAAGGGGTTTAAGCTTTTCCAAATGAACGTTAAAAGTGCCTTTTTAAAAGGGGTGATTAAAGAGGATGTGTTCATAGAGCAACCATAAGGTTTTGAGAGTTCCCAATTTCCAAATCATGTCTACAAATTAAAAAAGTCCTTATATGGATTGAAACAGACACCTAGAGCTTGGTATGAGTGGCTTAGTACATTCCTACTAGAGAGAAAGTTTGTTAAGGGGAGCGTAGATACCACCCTTTTTCTAAGAAAAGTAAGAGATGAGTTACTCATTATTCAGATCTATATTGATGATATACTTTTTAAATCTTCTGAAAAAGAGCTATGTAATAATTTTTCTAAAATAATGAGTAAGGAATTTGAGATGAGTATGATGGCAGAGTTGTCCTATTTTTTGGGATTTAGCATAAGACAATTGGATGATGGAACCTTTTTAAATTAATCAAAGTACATTAAGGACATCTTAAAGAAATATAAAATAGATAAAGCCAAGCCAATAAATACTCCTATGACTTCCAATGTTCAGTTTGATAAGGACTCAAATGGAAAATCAGTTGATCGAAAGAAGTACAGAGAAATGATTGGATCACTTCTTTTCTTGACTACTAGCCGATCTAATATAGTATTTAGTGTTTGTCTTTGTGCTAGATTTCAAGATGATCCTAAAGAATCCCACCTAACCGTAGTTAAGAGAATTCTTAGATTTCTTTTAGGGACACAAAGCATAAAAATTTTTTGTCCTAGGCACAACACTTCATGTGAGATTATTGGATATTCTGACTCTGATTTTGCAGGATGTAGGGTGGATAGAAAGATCACTTATGGTACTTGCCAATTCATAAGACATTTCTTAATCTCCTGGTCTAGTATAAAATAAAACTCTATTGCACTTTCCATAACTAAAGCTGAGTATATTTCCCTAGGAAGTTATGTGGCCTAAGTCCTTTGGTTGAAGCAACAAAATCTATATTTAGGATTACCTGTATGCACAATTTCAATCCTTTGTGATAACACTATTTCCATCTACATCTTTAAGAATCCTATCCAACATTCAAGGACCAAACACATTGATATAACACATCACTTTATTAGAGATCATGTGACAAAAGGAGATATTGAGTTATACCATGTGACAACTGAGAATCAACTAGCTGGCATCTTTACTAAGCCACTAGCTTTTGACACTTTTAGCATCTTATGGACCAGATTGAGTGTGATTGACATAAATGCATAAACTTGATGTTTACTGATTCTGAATTTTATGTTATGTGTTGTTATTTTTCTACTCTTTTGTTTGTTTCACTATTTACTTGCTATAGTTTTTTTATGTTTTTTTTCATTTCTATTGTTTTAATTTTTCTTCTTCTTCTTCTTTGTGGTCACTACTGAAATGATATTTTATACCTTTTTTTTTTTTTTGAAAATTTGTAGTCATTGGTTGACATCTCTAAAGCAGTTAAAGGGAGAAACAACGTTGATTATTTCCCTTCATCTAACCTCTTTTAGTGGTGTAGTTTTCTTTTCTAAATAAAATTCTATCTCAAATTAACAACTAGACTTTGTGATTGAGATCTTTTCTATCTTACTATAATAATCTATCTTATATATATAATGTTTAAAGTCTTTATATTACTTTCAAACTTTTGCAATCTTGTCATTGAATTTTTCATATGAATTTATTTCTATTTTATGATTTATTCTTCCTTATATTAGAGAGTTATTTTTTCTTTTATAATATCTAAAAGATATTCTCACAACTGAGAGTATTTAAAAGTTTAGAAAGAGATCTTGTTTACAAAAAAAATGTCAAGGGCATAAAATGAGCCCAAAAAGAAAAAAAAATTGAAAATATGCATAATGACTGCCAAAAAAATTGAAAGATACACAAAGTGTATCAAAAATCAAAAGATGTACAAAGTGCACCAATCAATTAACAAGAGGCATAAAATGAGCCCACAAAATGCAAGTTTTCTTCTCTTTCAAACCTTTAAATCTTAGAAGAATTCATGTGTCACTTGATATTTTCAAAAGCTTGATTTAAAATTTTTTCATTGTGACAAATTACTTTGTATTTTATTCTATATAATAATTTTCTGGAACCAAGTTTTGAATAGATCTCTTTTCCTTATCCAATTGGTTTTTCTGAGTTAGATCTTTATTTTCAAAAGATGATTTGCCTTGAGAGAAGTCTAAGCTAGGGCTAATAGGATCGGCTATTCTACCATTTTTTGGATTTTGATGATAGTAACTCATTGATTCTTATAAATTTTTAATTCAATCACATGGAGAATTTATCATATTCGTACTTTGATCCCAAAAACAAAAAACTTACTTTCATTCTTCTTGTAATTTTTTTTGTCTTTTGTTCTCCTTTTATCTAGTTTCCTCCTTTTTGTGATGTCAAAAGGAGGAGTAGTGGGTAGTTTTTAAGATATTTTGTCGTACTGTTTTACTTCTATTTGTGTTTCATTTAGTTTTGATTATTTTTTATCATAAAAAAGGGAGAGATTATTATAAAACTAGTTTCATGAATTATAATTTTGATGATAGCAAATAGGGCTGACACTTTTGCTTTTCTACGACTATCTTTCATACTAACATTTTAGGTCCACAAGATCAAGTTCCAAATCAAACCAGCTCAAGATTTGGCAGATTAGGACTGAGCCAGCTTGTAATGTATTTCAAGTGTCTTATACCATTTCTTGATTCAATTGTAATAATATGGGTCCTAATACTAAGTAACCTTGCACACACACTCGATAGAAAAATTTACTACAGGAAAATGACCCATAACCGACGGTTTTTACGTGCGGTTTACCCATATTTACCGGCGGTTATTACCAATACCGGCGGTCCTCCGACGGGAAATAGACCGCCGGAATATTTGGTGTAGGAAATTTAGTACCGACGGTTATTACCGGCGGTCTAAGTCGGCGATGGTTTGCCGACGGTTAATACCGCCGGCAATTCCACAACTATAAACCGGCGGTGTACCGACCGATTAATCGCTGGTCATAACACCGGCAGCTTACCGACAGCCATGATACCGACGGCTGACCGACGGTATTATGGCGTCGGCAGCTCTTGTGAAACCGCTGTAAATCGTCGGTAAGCCGTCGGCACGTTACCGGCGATGACCGGCGGTCATGCCCGTCGCTAGTAACGGCGGTCGAGACCGCCGGTAGTCCGACGCCTAACCGCCGGGTACCGTCGGATGACCGCCAGTTTTCTACCGACGGTTGAAGGTAGTTACCGGCGGTGCTGGATAAGCCGTCCGGTATCGTACTTTCCGGCGGCCAGACCACCGACAAACCGCCGAAAACCTGTAGAACCTGCAAAAAAATTTATAGCCTCCCCTCTATTTGAGAGAGGTTCACCCTAAATT
>NW_021320019.1:9235185-9240220 GCF_001605985.2 Dendrobium catenatum | reverse complement strand
AAGAAAAAATACACTACAAATTTTTATAGTGGTTCAGTTAACCTTGACCTACATCCACTCCCTGGAGTCCTCCACTCTGAGAATTTATACTAAAACAAAATGACTTTCCTTTTGCTTCTATAGGAAGGTGGAGAAGCCTTTATAGACTAACTTTTTCTAGACATTTGATGCGGTGGAGTGTCATGTGCTATGTCACCCTCCCGGTATTGGCAACAGACCTTTTCTCTTTTTTCTCCCTCCTAGAGAATGTAGAGAACCTCAAGAATTGGATTATGAAGCTTCTATAGTGAATCTAGTTTCTAGAATTATAATTTTGATGATAGCAAATAGTTCTGACACTTCTATTTTTATATGATTGTCTTACCTACTAATATTTTAGATCCACAAGATCAAATTGCAAATCAAACTAGCTCAAGATTGGGTATACTAGGACTGAGCCAGCTTGTAATGTACATCAAGTGTCTTTTATCTTTTCTTGAGTCAATTATAATAATATGAGTCTTGAAGCTAAGTAACCTTACACACACACACACTCAAGAGAAAATTATGAGTGTTTTAGAGTATTTTTATTTTAAATATATCATCCGGGATGATCCCAAATCATCCTGGATGATCAGTTAAAAATAAAAACTCTAATTAGGGCATCCTAGTAGATCTTCCTTAATGATATTATCACCTTATTGGATGAAAGGCTCAAATTAGAAAGAAGCATCTGTCATATCACTTTAGGCATATTTTAATTTTAAAAACATCATTCAAGTTATCACCCTGGATGATACAATGCAATTATGCCTAAATTAGTTTGGTAATTAAGGAAAGAAATTAAGGTTTGATTACTCGATCATATCATCCTGGATGATCAGTTATTTATCCATCGTCTAGACATGCAAACAAGGCAATGTTCTGGATGATATTGCTCATTTTGAACTAATCGTCCAAGACGATTATGAAATCATACTAGACAATCAGTTTAGTTTTTATCATCTAGACATGCAATCAAGATGATGTTATGGATAATACTAAATAATTTGAACTAATCAAACAGGACGATCCGTCGATCATCCTAGACAATATTATCAATTTATTGCAATTAAGAGAAAATTTAAAGCTCTTCTATATAAGTCCTCTTATTTACCCAAGATCGTATCTTTTGCTATTGTCTTGACCTGAGAGCTAAGTGGAGACTGAGAGTAACGGAGAGAGAGAGGATCTTGTAAGGGGGAGTTTATGAGGGGTTTCACAAAGGTTGCTCCAAGCAAGGATCTGCTTCATCTTATCTGGTCATCGTCCCTGGTTCCTTGGAGGTTCTAGAGAGGTCTATTTAAATAAATGATTGAGGTTCTATACTACTTCAAGAGGAGAAAAAGGAGTTGGGTTCTCTGCCTACTTCAGGAGGAAGCAAAAGGAGTTGGGTTCTCTGCCTCACCGAGGTCAGTGGAAAGGAGTTTTTTATAGGCTTCTCTGCCTTACTGTGGGAGAAAAAGAAGAGTCACTGAGTTTGGTACAATACCCAGAGGAGAGGCTCCAGGGAGTGGATGTAGGTCAAGTTGACCAAACCACTATAAATTTTTGTGTTCTTTCTTACTATTTTTTGTATTTAATTTCTGCACTTCAATTTTCTTGTGATGAATTTTGGTTTGGTTTAAGATTGTGTTTTTTATTAAGAAAATTTTTAAATAACAATCACCCCCCTGCTCTTGTATCTTTTGGCTCCTAGCTCACAACAAGGGCTTAACATCCCTAATAAACTTTCAAGTGATAACAGAGCGGGATTCATAAAATTTGGTTTTTGAAAACTTTTGAATTTTCATCCATGGCTAAATTTGGTAATCATAATACAGCAGAAGGATATCCAATCACCGACCACCTTTATTTAAAAACATACCTTTTGATTTTTGGAAAACTCACATGTCTACATTTTTACAATCAATCAACTATCGCATGTGGATGCTTGTTAAGGATGAATATTCACCACCAACTCATGAAATTAATGGAATTAAAATTGAACATCCTTTTACGGAATGGACTTTTGATGGTTGGGATTTAGCAGAACTTAATGAAAAATGCTTGAACTATTTTTTCTATGCTTTGAAAGTTGAAGATTACATGCATGTTTCAACTTGTGCTACTAGTAAAGAAATATGGGATAGATTGTGTATTACTTATGAAGGAATAAATGAAGTTAAGTGATTTAGGCTAAATATTTTATTGCATGACTATGAACTTTTTAGTATGAAACCTACTAAATCAATTTCTGACATGTATAATAGGTTTACTCAAATTATCACCTCATTGCATGCTTAGGAATATAACTAACTAACTATGAAAGAGTCAATAAAATTTTGAGATGCTTTCCTTCTTTCTTTAATTCTAAGATTACTATAATTACTGAATCTAAGGATTTGAATATTTATTCTGCTGATAACATTCTTGGATCAGACATTGCTTTCGAGTAAGGGGTGAACCAAAGATAACTTGATGAGGTGAGAAAAAGATGGAGAAAATTATGGCGCAGAAAGTCAATGACACAGACACTGATTCTTTTGGGTATGAAAGTGATTATGTTGCCTTAATTACTCTACAATTCAAAAGCTTTCTAAGGAAGAATTACCAGCACCTTTAGAAATGGAACAAAGGTAACAATAGTAAAAATTTTAAAAGTTCTTCTCATACAATTTTTTTAAATGCAGGAAATAAGGATATATAAGAGCTGATTGTCCAATACTTAAGGCTCACCCAAGTAAGGAGAAGAGAGAGGAGAAACCCAAGTTCATGAAGGATAAAAAGCAGTTCCAAAGGCATTTTGGGCAGATTCTGCATCTGACTCCTCTAAGACTAAAGCTAGGGAGGAGACAATAAACTTGTGCTTGATGGCAGGTGATCATCTTGGTCAGTCTGACCAAGAAGAGGTATGCAAACAAACCTACAGTCAATTACTTGAAGTTTCTGAATAAATTCATACATCATATAGAAAACTTAAGAAATTGCATGCTAGTTTAAAATTGGAGTTTTAAATTCGCAAAAAGAGCATGAAGTTTTACTTAAAGATCACTATACAATTGATAGCAATCACATATCATTACTTGATGAATTTGATGAGTTAAATAAAAAGCATTCTGAGTTGTTCATTGCACATAATTTATTGAAAGCAGCCCACACAACACTTAAAAATGATTTTAAAATATATATTGATGAATCTGAGCATAGGGAGCACTATTTAAATGTTGATAATTCTATTTTAGAAAGTGCTAACTCATTTTTTTAAAGCTCAATTGAATGCACTTTAGGAAAATAAGATTCCACCCACACATGAATAGTTTTTCAATCCTAATCTAAAGCCAAAAGTTTTGAAACCTTGGAAGAGGCACTATAACCTTAATAAATTAATAAACCCTTTCCCGGTGTTATATATTTTTCATGTTGTATGCTAGGACACATTTCACGTACTTGTATTCTTTACAGTAGTACACATTGGATGTGGAGACCCAAATTATATGATTTATAGCATAACACCATGCATCGCATTCTTCTTTCAATAAGAAGGGACCCAAACTTGTTTGGTTTCCTAAATTTGATGTTTGGTGATTTTATAGGTGTGCTCTCACCAAAGACCTCATGAAAGCATGTGGTACCTGGACAGTGGATGCTCATAACACATGACTGAAGATACCGATCAATTCATTTCACTAGATGATTGGGCTAGAGGCAAGGTCAGTCTTGGAGACAACACCACCATAAAAATGGTGGGCGCAGGTATAATCGAAAACTCCAAGAACCTTTTGATTGAAAATATTTTTCTTGTAATATACTAAAACACAACTTGCTAAGCATGAGTCAGTTATGCGATAAGGGCTTCATCATAATTTTTTTGGCAAATACATACATTATTAGATTGAATAACAATACTATTTTATAGGGAAAGTAAATTATTAATATTTACATGCTTGATTTAAATAATATTTAATGTGTTACTTCTTTTTGCTTAAAAATTGTCACTGATGAGTCTTGGTTGTGGCACAAAAAGTTATGTTATGCCGGTATGAAAACTCTTAGGAGAGTGACCCAAAAAGACCTAGTTAGAGGTATCCCCAAGCTTGAGTTCACTAAAGATCACCTGTATGATGCTTGCCAATAAGGGAAGCAAGTCCAATCCTCTTTTAATTCCATTAAGGACATTAGCACCTCTAGACCTTTAGAAGTCCTTCACATAGATTTATTTAGACCTATGAGCACTACCAGCTTAGGAGGAAAAATCCATGGATTTATGATTATTAATGGCTACTCTATGTTCACTTGGATTAAAATTATGTCATATAAGAGTGAGTCTTTTGATGAGTTTAGATCCTTATCCACTTGGGTTTAGAAAAAGTTAGGTTGTGAAATCTTGACCATTCATAGTGACTATGAGGGAGAGTTTGAAAATGAGAGATTTGGAGCCTTTTGTGAGGATAAAGGGATTAGCCACAACTTCTCAGCTCCCAGGACCCCTTAGCTGAAGCAGTAAACACAGCTTGTTATGTATTAAATAGGGTGAATATTAGAGCCAAATTAGATAAGACACCCTATGAGATCATTAAGGTTAGGGCACTTAACCTTTCCCATTTCTATGTCGTTAGCTGTAAGGTTTTCATTCTTAATAATGGAAAGCCACCCTTAGGAAAATTTGACCCAAAATCTGATGAATGAGTGTTCTAAGGATATTCAAACATGGGGAAATCCTTTAAGGTATTTAACAAGAGGACATTGGTGGTGGAGGAGACTACAAATGTAGTGTTTGATGAATCTGATTCTCAAAAGTCTAGAGTTGAGAATAAAGATGAAGTTTGAGAGATTGCCCAAGGAGTTGATAATTTGGAGAAGAGAGTAGATCAATAAAACATTGGGGTAGGTGAGATTACCCAAGGAGTAGAAAATGCAAATCTGAATGAAAGGGTATAACCTACACAAACTTTGCCTAGAGATTGGAGATATTCTTTGTGAAGTTACTGAACGACAAGAGGGGGGTGAATTGTAAAAGTCTTTTTCTTAATAAAAT
>NW_021320019.1:9218307-9230734 GCF_001605985.2 Dendrobium catenatum | reverse complement strand
GTCACTCATTGCCTACAAGAAAGGAGTGAGTCAAAGGAAAAGTGATACAAAAGAGAAGAAGAAGGAGAAAATTATAGGGCTAAAAGTAAATGATTCTGACAGTGACAACTCTACAACATATGAGGATGATGAAATAGGCTTGATGATGTGCTAGTTCAAGAGCTTTCTGAAAAGAAAATAAAGGTGTCCTCAAAACAACTAAGCAAAGGTAAAAGCCACAAATATACTAAAGTTTTGTCTAGTACTATTTTCTTTTAGTGTAGGAAATTAGGTCACCTTTGAGCTGACTTCCTCGACCTGAAGACTTAACTAAACAAGGAGAATGGTGAAGAGAATCCAAAGTATAAGAGGGGCAAGTAAAAGATACAAAAGCTTTTTGGGCCGACTCTACCTCAGAATCATAAGAAGAAGAAGTAGAGGGGGAGGTAAAAAACTTGTGTCTTATGGCTAGTTATAATCTTGATCAATCTAGTCAAGATGAGGTATGACAACTCTCTTTTAGATGAATTATTTATTATTTAAGAAAACATTCATGATTGCTATAGGATGCTTAAGAAGATGCATGTTAGTCTTAATACTAGATTTTCTATTTTGAAAAAGAGCATGCTAGCTTAATTATCGAGCACTCTACTTTAGATAGCAATCACATGACTTTATTAGATGAGTTTGATGCATTAAATAAGAAGCGTATTGACCCATCTAATGCACAAAATTTCTTGAAAACATCACATATTGAACTAGAAAAGCATTTAAGGAATTATAAGAACTTACATGTCAATTAGATAATAATAAAAATGCATTAAAGTTGGAAGTGGCAAGCTATGAAAATGTAAATAAATTTTTAAGAGAAAAAATTACTACACTTGAGAATAATAAATAATCCGCTTTACTAGCTGTGTGGCACAACCCCTCAACACAGCATGTAACCATCACCCACATAGGTTATGTTGCAATTCTAGATCTTAGCACTATGATTTGATGTTAGAAAAACATTCTTACTTCTTTACCATTAGAATTATTGCAAATTTTTTACTTGCCCTACTTACTAACTTTTCAGGTCCACAAGATCACTTATAAGAAAATCAGCTCATGATCAGTTAAACTAGGGTTGAGTCAGTCTATAACTTCTAATTCAATATACCTTTTTTACTTTTCTTGTGTCAAGTCATGTATTGGTAAACTCCAAGCTATGTAACCATTTCACATACAAACTGAAGGGGAGAAATTTGGTGAGCTAGAGAGTTTTATGGTTTTGACCTAATCATACAAGATGATTTTAAATCATACTAGATTATCAATTAAAAATAAAAACACTAATTATTTTATTCCAATTTTGAGAATGATTAAACTAATTTTACTGGATGATCCCTATCATCCACGAGGATCATTTCAAATCATGAAAATAACCACCAATCATAATTTAGAAAATATTTTAATTTTCAAATTTAATGTTAATTATATAGGACGATGTTGATAGAAAAGTGCATGGGATGATAAGACACCTCCAAACATCATACCAGATGAAGTTCAATACTTTAATACTAATTATCTAGGATGATCAGCCTAATTCTCTTGAACTAATCAATAGAACAATGCCATTCATCATAGTTGAAAGGGCTATTTTTTACTAGTCATACAGGATGATCCTTCGATCGTCCTGGATAATCAGTTGCGCAAAATTAAAAATTAGGACTTCTTTCAACGACTCTATATTTAAACTCTCTAATGATCATTTGAGATAATCTTTTGATGTAGAGTTGATCCAAGAGGAAGCTTAAAGAAGGAATAAGGAGATCTTGAGAGAGAGAGAGAGAGAGAGAGAGAGAGAGAGAGAGAGAGAGAGAGAGAGAGATCCTTATAAGGGGTAGTTTATGAGGGAATCACAAAGGTTAGTCAAAACAAGGTGTTCGCCATCTTCTTCGAGTTGGTCCATTGGTTCTTTGGTGGCTTCTATCACAAATATGGAACCAAGTACATTAATTTTGATGATAATAAAAATTATCATTTCTCGACTATGGTTATTCTTGAATATCTATTTTATATTCCCTCCTCACTAATGTTTTAGCTCCACAAGTTCACTTCGAATGTCAAATCAGCCTAAGATCAGATCGACTAGGATTGAGTCAGTTTGTAATTTCTATTCAAATATATGTTTTACATTTCTTGAGTCAAATGTACTTTAATGGACCCTTAAGCTAAGTAACCTTGCACACACAAATGCAAGTGGAGAAATTGGTGAGTTAGAGTTTTTCTATTTTTGATCATATCGTATAATGATTTCAAATCATCCTGGATGATCAGTTAAAAATAGAAACCCTAATTAAGGAATATGTATCATGTAAATTTATTAAGGAAATCATCATAGATGATACTCCCATCATCTTAGACAATATGCTTAATTCACAAAACCAACCACCAAAGGCATTTAGGCAAGATTTTAAAACTATCAAAATTTTCATGAATCGTACAGGACAATCCTGATCATCCAGGATGATTCATTCCAATCATGCCTAAATTGATTTGTTTATTAAGAGAGTAATTAAGGTTAGATTGATGAATCATATCAGGTGGGATGATCGTAGAATCATACTAGACGATCTGTAAGAAAACCATATTTTTCTTCTAAATCTCATGAACGTCTTGAACTATTTGTTGGATGATAAAGTCTTTTTTTTTTGAACTAATTGTATAAGATAATCTCTACTTCATCCAAGATGATCAATTATATTTATATATCATTCTGATTTATCTCGTAGATGTCCGTAACTATCTATTAGATGATAATGTATGATTTTGAACTAATCGTACAAGATAATGTCCACATCGCCTTGGATGATTAGAATAAATATTTTGTTCTAATCATATAAGAAACCAATATCGTTCTGGCTGAAAGAGCTAATTTAAACTAATTGTATAGGATGATCTGTCGATCATCCTAGACAATCTTCAATGGCAAGTTGAGAATTAGAGTGTTTTTTAAGGCCTTCTATTTAAGCTCTCTTAATTGCTGATGAAAAATCTTTTATCATTATCCTAACCTGAGAGAGGTTAGATTAGGAGAAGGAGAGCTTAGGAGGGAGAGAGAGAGAGAGAAAATCTTATGAGGGGGAGTTTATGAGATATTCACAAAGGTTGCTCCAAGCACAGATTTAATCTGTCTTTTCTAATCATCATCCTTGGCTCCTTGGTGGCTCTAGGGATTTCTTCATTAGCACTAGATTAAGGTTCTCTGCCTACTTCAGGAGGAAGGAAAAGGAGTTGGGGTTCTCTTCCAGCTTTAGGAGGAAGCAAAAGGAGTTTAGGTTCTCTGCCTCATCAGAGTCGATGAAAAAGATTTTATAAGGGCTTCTCCACATTATTGTGGGAAAAAAAGAAGAGACACTATTGTCTTAGTGAAATACTTGGAGGGGAGCTCCAGGGAGTGGATGTAGGTCAGGTTGACCGAACTAGTATAAAAATTTGGTGTGTTGTTTCTATTTTTGTTCCTATACTTTTTTTTCTACTCTTTAATTTGTTATGGTTGATTGTATGCTTAAGATCTCTAATTTGTTTTGTTAATTGCTTTCGCATAAAGGGTTGACCTTGTTTATTTTAAAATATTCGAAAAGGTTTCAAAAAGTTTTTTCTATTTTCTTAAGAATTTTTAATACTACTAATTCACCCTCTCATGGTTACCCTTGGGCTAGTTCATAAGGGATTAACAACCTTACTGAACTTTCAAATGGTATTAGAGTGGGATTCAAAATATCAAGTTTTATAAAACTTTGAATTAAAGATCTATGGCTAACTTGGGTAACCGAAACACGGCGGAAGGGTATTACTCAACAACCCTTATTTGATAAAATTCCTTTTAATTTTTGAAAAACTCGCATGTCCATCTTTTTGTAATCTGTAGATTATCACATATAGATGAATATAAAAGAGAATTATTCTGCACCAATATGTGAGATTAATGGCATAAAAACTAAACTTCCTTTTTTTGATGATAGAGATCTAGCACAACTTAATGCAAAATGTTTAAACATTTTTTCTGTGCACTAAAATCTAAAGATTACATATGTGTTTTAATATGTGCAATTAGTAACGAGATCTAGGATATATTATGCTTTACTTATGAATGCACAAGTGAGGTTAAGCAATCTAAGTTAAATATTTTACTTCATGACTATGAACGTTGTTTGCATGAAACCTAGTGAGTCAATATCTGAAATGTATACTAGGTTTATACAAATAGTCACCTCCCTGCATGCCTTAGGAAGAGAACTAACAAACTATGCTATATTTAATAAAATTTTGAGATGTTTAACTTCTTCCTTTGATGCTAAGATTACTGTTATAACTGATCCATGGATTTAAATGTTTATTTTATAGATAACTTACTTAGATAACTCATTGCTTATGAGTAAGGAATGAACCAAATCTAAATTAATTCATGGGAGAAAAAGAAGGAAAAACTGTAGCCTTAAAGGATAATGATTCTGACACTAATACTTCATGTTCTGAGAAAAACTATATTGCCTTAATTACAAGGTAATTCAAACATTTTTTGAGAAAAAAGCAAAAGCACCATAAAAAATGGAATAAAGGTAAAAATAACAAGAATTTTAAAGGTTTTTCTAATGTGATTTGCTTTAAACGCAGGAAGCTGGGACATGTAAAAGCTGAATGCCTACACTTATGGCTTACCCAAGCAAGGAGAAGGGTGAGGAGAAACCTAAGTTCAATAAGGGCAAGCTAAGAACCCAAAAGGCTTTCTGGGTGGATTTTTCATCTAACTCCTCTGAAATTAAAGCTGAAGAGGGGATAGCAAACTTGTGTTTGATGGAGGATGATCATCTTGGTCACTATGATAGAGGTATCTGAATAAACATTCGATCAATTGATTGAAATTTCTTAGAAAATTCGTTCATCTTATAGAAAGCTTAAAAACTCACTTGCTAGCCTAAAACTAAAATTTCTAAACTTTCAAAAAGAGCATGAAGTTTTGATTAAAGATCATAATACACTTGATAGCAATCATATGACTTTGTTGGATGATTTTGACTCATTGAATGAAAAGCATCTTGATTTAACAAATGAGTATGATTCCTTGAAAGGTTTATATGTTGAGCTAGAAAATACATATAAGGAATTAGATACTCTTGCAACTAATTTAGATAGTAAGGAGCATGCTTTGAAAATAGAAATTTCAATTCTTAAAAAAGTAAATAAGTTTTTAGAAGTGAAGTTAATAACTTTCAAAGAAATTTCAATTCTAGAAAATGCATTCATCAGATCAGCATGCATCATTTGAACCTAGGAAGAGGTATTATAACCCGAGTAGACTAGTAAACCATTTTCATGATGTTAGATGTTTCTCATATGGGATGTTAAGACATATCTCTCAAATTTGCACCATTCACTATAATACACATTGGGTGTGGAGACCTAAAGTTCAAAACTCACAACATAGCATACATACATTATATTCCTCTTTCTATAAGAAGGGGCCCAAACCTATTTGGGTTCCAAAATCTAACATTTGTTGATTTTATAGGGGTTCTCTCACACAATACATTATGAGAGAATATGTTACCTGGACAATGGATACTCATTCTATATGACTGGAGATGCTAATCAATTCATTTCACTAAGGGCTAGGGCTTGAGGCAGGGTTACTCTTACAGACAATACCACCAGAAATGTGGTGAGCGCATGTATAATCAAAAACTCCAAGAACTTTTTGATTGAAAATATTTTACTTGTTGATAGCTTAAATCATAATCTGCTAAGCATAAGCCAACTATGTGACAAAAGCTACTCTAGGTTCACTTAGACTAGATTTCTATTACATAAAAGTGAGTCATTCAATGAATTTAAATCATTCTCTACTTGGATTCAGAAAAAGCTAGGTTGTGATATCTTGATCATCCATAGTGACCATGATGGAAATTTTGAAAATGAGATATTTTAAACTTACTATGAGGAGCATGGGATTTCTCATAACTTCTCAGCTCATAGGACTCCTCCGTAGAATGGGGTACCTGAAAGGAAGAACATGAACTTAGTGGAAGCCACTATAGCCATGCTTTCTGAGTATTCACTTTCAAAATTCTTTTGGGCAGAAGCGATGAACACCACCTATTATGTGTTGAATAGGATGAATATTAGATCCAAACTGAATAAGACATTCTATGATATTATTAATGGTAGGAAACCCAAGCTTTCTCACCTCCGTATCTTTGGATATAAGGTTTTCATTCTAAATAATGGGAAATCACTCTTAGGAAAATTTGACCTAAAATCTGATGAAGGAGTGTTATTAGGCTATTCAAGTGTAGGGAAATCCTATAGAGTATTTAATAAGAGGACATTGGTGGTAAAGGAGACTACTCATATAGTGTTTGATAAATCTGATTATGAGAAGTCTAGGCTTGAGGAAGAAGATGAAGTAGGTGAGATTACTCAAGGAGTTGAAACTACAAATCTAGAGGAAAGGTAATACCTCAAAATACATTGCCTAGAAATTATAGATATTCTTTGAGTCATCCTAAAGAACTGATCTTAGGAGATCCTTCTGAAGGTGTTAGAACTAGGCATAGACTTAAAAAAGAAGTTAACCAATCTTTCTTCATCTCAATGCTGAACCCACCAACATCAATTAAGCCATTTATGATGAATTCTAGACCCTAGCTATATAAGAGGGACTAAACTAATTTATTAGGAATGATGTCTAAGAGCAAGTAGAAAGACCTAAGGACCAAAGTATAGTAGAAACCAAATGGGTCTTTAAAAATAAAATGAATGATTATGGTGTAGTGGTTAGGAATAATGTAAGATTGGTGGTTAAGGGGTATAATCAAATAAAAGGGATTAATTTTGAGGAGACTTTTGCCCTTATAGCTAGATTGGAATGATTAGAGTGCTACAAGCCTTTTCCTATTATAAGGGATTTAAGCTTTTCGAAATGGATGTCAAGAGTGTCTTTTTAATTAGGATAATAAACAAAGATGTGTTTATAGAGAAACCCCCAGGCTGTAAGAATTCTCAATTTCCAAATCATGTTTTCAAATTAAAAAAGGCTTTGTACGGAATAAAATAAGAACCCAGTGAAAGTTCATTAGGAATGTTAAGCCCTTATGAACTAATCCCAAGGCTAACCAAGAGGGGGGTGAATTGGTATTTTTAAAACTTTTTACGATCAAAGCACAAAACTAAAACCAAAATAATTCACCACAAAATAATGAGTGCAGAAATTAAATGCATAAGAAGAAACAAAGAAAGAACACACCAGATTTATAATGGTTCGGTCAAACCTTTAACTACATCCACTCCTTGGAGGCACCCTCAGAGTATTGTACTAACTAAGTGTCTATCCTTTAGCTCCCACAGCTAGGCGGAGAAGCCTTTACAACAGACTCCTTTTCACCAACCCTGGTGCGGCATTGAACTGACTCCTTTTGCTTCCTCCTGAAGTGGGAAGAGAACCCAGACTGATTGCTGAAGTAGACCTCCCAAGAACCTCCCAAGGATGAAGGATGAAGAACAGAGAAGACAACTTGGAACCTTGCTTGGAGCAATCTTTATGAACCCTTTCACAAACTCCCCGTCACAAGTTCCTCTCTCTCTCTCTATCTCACTCTCTCTCTCTCTCTCTCTCTCTCTCACTCACTCACTCTCCCTAAGCTCTCTCAGGTCAAGACAGCAGCACTCAAGGTCTTGTGCATGAAAAGGCATGGGTCCTTTATATAGATTTTCAAGAACTGATTTTATTGTCCAAGATAATATTCCTATCATCCTATACGATCAGTACAAATTAAGCTCAATTAACCTAGACTACTCAGGATGATCAGAAGAAAATGACTTAATCATCCTGGATGATCTAGCGATCATCTTGTCTGATTAGTTCAAAATCTGCCCAAATCGTCCAGCACATCGCTTTGGTCGTCTAGAAGAAATTAAGGTTTTTAAACTGGTCATCCTGGTCTATCCTACGATTGTCCAGGATGATATGATCGTATCAATCAACCATTCTATAAGATACTTTTTAAAATGAAGTTTTAAACATATCGCTTTTCATATCTTATTTTATACTCTTTTTTTTTTTATCATCTTTCATTTTTTTACTTATTTTTTTATTATGTTTTTCTTATTTATTATTTTTGGGACCTCTTCTGTTCGACTCTATCCATCTTCAAAATTTTTATTTTTTTACAACATCCTATATGATATACTATCATCATAGATTATATTATCAATTCACTTTTCATCATCTATCTGACAGCTAATCTTACTCTATTATTTGAGATCTTCCTAGATAATCTACATCATCCTGCATGATATTACAAATTCTAACTTGATTATTAGTGATTATCCTAAATGATTCCATCTTCATCCTGAACATTCCACTTGGCAAAAGTAGTTGGATGTTTTAAATTCAACTGGTATGATCCATTATTGCCAATCATCCTAGTCGATCCACCTGTCCATCTTGGATGATCTTTTAAGTTAAAGATCATACTGGTTGACTCCTTGAGATGATTGACTGTTTCTCATCATCTTGGACGATGTCTAATCATCCTTAAAGATAGGATCACCTTTTTGACCAACCGTTCTGTATGCCATTATTGCTCCTAATCATCCTGGATGATTCCACGACTGTCCTGGATGATTTGCCCGACACTTTATAAACACTTAATTTGAACCATTTTCTTCACTACAAAATCCTCCAATTCTTCCTCCCTCTCACTCAAACTCTCAAGTCTTTCTAATGGATGCTAGAAAACATTCTAGGATGCTGACTGAATATTCCTCGGGGAGAAATATCCACCCTCACTTTACTGAGGCAGCAGATCAGCATGCTTATGTTCGATACAAAATTATAGGGATTATATTCTCCAAGATACTCAATCCCCTCAAACTGACCTGTCCGATGTTAGATCTGTTGGACCATACTTCACTTTCCTTCATTCTGACCCTCACATTTTCTTTCCATTATGAACTTCTATATGAGTTCTTTTCCAGTCATAAACTTAACTCTACCTACACTGCACTTCAATCATATATAAACAAAAGACCTATAGAAATCACTTAAACTTTCCACCAATAGATACAAGCTTCATGTCTTGACTTTAGATCTTGATTTCAATTGGAGCCCTATTAATCAGTATTTAAGACACACCAATGTCACTTTCTATAACAGTGCCTCTAGTCCATTAATTAAAGATGCTAGGACCATCTAACATGTCCTTAAAACTTTTGTAATTCCAAAAGCTGGTGACCGTATTCACATTACTCCTCTACTCTCCAACAACACTTATTATATAATGGCTAGTAGGGATTTGAATGCTAGTGATCTACTATTCCAATACACTGAACACTTGACTAGTACTACGGATCCTGGACGTAAGAGAAAACCAAATATGGTCCTAGGACAATCATTGCATATGTTCTTGAAACAAAGTAGAACCTTAAGTATCTTACCCTAAAAAATAATTAACTTACCTTCTATACTAATAACTCCTTCCACATCCTTCACATTACTCATCTCAATCTGGAGCATGAGGAGGCTGCGGGAACAAAGAAAGAAGCTATTCCTAGACCTGTTCGTATCTGCCTGCAGTCACAGATGGATCAACTAGTGGAGATGTTTAACTAGTGGGAGGCCAGATTATACTTATATGTTGTTTAACAAGAGCAGCAGCATGCAGCAGAAGTTGATCATTTTAATGCATTTGTTGCCCAATAATAGAAATATCACGACTAAGATATGGCTTACTTTAGGGAGCAGTTTGCTTCCACTCATAGTCTCTTTTAGTCACCATCACCACCACCTTCACCTGATTAGGGTCCTTCTTACCTGTAGATTGCTTGGTGTTTTTATATGATGCTTGTATTGATGTTATTTAAGTATGTTATTATATTGTGTGTTTTTCATCCTTTTTATGATGTCAAAACGGGGAATAGTGTGTCGTTAGTTGTTTATGTTTTATTTAGTGTATGTTTGACTTATTTTAGTGTAATTTATCGTGTTTTATTTCTGTCCCAATTTTTTGTTATGTCTTTATTTTTAAAAATAAAAATTATATAATTTGAAATTTTCTAACAAGAATGTTTGTCATCATAAAAAAGAGAGAGATTGTTGCAAATCTAGACCCAAGTACTATGATTTAAATGGTAATAGTTATTATTGTTTCTTGACTATTGCTATTCTTGAATATCTATTTTATTTGCCCGACTTAATAACCTTTTAAGTCCACAAGTTCACTTAAAATGTCAAATTAGCTTAAGATCAAGTATATTAGGATTATGTCAGTCTAGAATTTCTATTTGAATGTATCTTTTATCTTTTTGTGAGTCAAATATACTTTAGTGGATCCTGAAGTTGAGAAACCTTACACATGCACACTCAGGGGGGGAAATTTAGTGAGCTAGAGTTTTTTTTTAATTTTTGATCATATTATACAGGATGATTTCAAATCATCTTGGATGATCAGTTAAATACAAAAATCCTAAGTAATTTAGGCAAGATTTTAAAACTATCAATTTTTACACTAATCATATAAGACGATCCTAATCATCATGGACAATTCTACCAATCATGCATAAATTGATCTAAAGATTAGGAGAGTAATTAAGGTTAGCTTGATCAATCATATCATCCGGGACAATCGAAGAATTACACTAGACGATTTGTAAGAAAAATGATTATTTTCTCTTAAATCTCTTGGATGTCACGAAATATCTGTAGGATGATAAAGTCTATTTTTGAACTAATCATTTAGGATGATCTCTACTTCATCTTGGATGATCAGTTATATTTTTATATCATCCTAACCTATCTATTGGGCTTCTCGATTTGTCTGCCGAATGATAATATATGATTTTGAACTAATCATACATAATAATGTCCATTTCATCCTGGATGATCAAAATAAATATTATGTTCTAATCATACAAGAAACCTAAATCATCCTTGCTGAAAGGGTTGATTTAAACTAATCGTATAGTATGATCTGTCGTTCATCCTGGATGATCTTTGATGGCAAGTTTAAAATTAGTGTATTTTTGAAAGCCTTTTATTTAAGCTCTCTCAATTGCTGATGATAAAATCTTTTGCTATTGTCCTGGCTTGAGAGAGCTTAGAGAAGGAGAAGGATGAAAGTTTGTTAGGGATGTTAGGCCCTATGAACTAGTCCCGAGGCTAACCCTGAATTTGTATTGTCCGAGCATCGCCCTGAATTTGTACTGTCCGATCCAAATCGGCCAGAAGAAACCAAAGGTTTTTGGATGGATCATCCAGGCTGATATTGAGATCATCCAAAATGATGTGATAATATCTATCATCCTTAATTACTCCCATGATTTTCGAATCAATTTAGGCATAATTATACAATATCGTCCAGGCCAATAAAAGAATCGTCCTGGCCGATTTTCAAAAATACAGAATACCAAAATAGATCATGGCGGCAATTTCATTTTGTATTGAGCATATAATCCTGGCCGATATAGATATCATCCATGCCGATCAGGTAATTATGGCTGCCTTAACTAAGAAATCCTTATTAGATCTTCTATTTTGAACTCGATCGTCTAGGACGATATAAATATCGTCCACGCCGATGTGAGTAAAAACACAAGTTCTAAATCTCTCAAGTGTTTGTGTATAAGATTACTTAACATCAGTCACTTAAAATAATTACAATTGACTCAAGAAAGAAAAAAGAAAATTACAGATTGACTCAACCCTAATCTACCCAGTCTTGAGCTGATTCCGATTTATGTCCAATCTTTGAATCCTAAAAATGTCAGTAATAAAGGCAGTCAAAAAGAAGCAAGAGTGTTTGCTAATCATCAAAACATAATTCATGGAATCTGCAACAAAGGAGAGCATGGGAGGGAGGGAGAGAGAGAGAGAGAGAGAGAGAGAGAGAGAGAGAGAGAGAGAGAGAATCTTATGAGGGGGAGTTTTTGAGGTGTTCACAAAGGTTTCTCTAACCAAGGATTCAATCCTTCTTCTCCAATCATCATCCTTGGCTCCTTGGTTGCTTTATGGAGGTCTTCATCATCACTAAATAAAGGTTCACTACCTTTTTTAGGAGGAAGCAAAAGGTTTCGGGGTTCTCTTTCTATTTCAGGTTGAAGCAAAAGGAGTTTAGGTTCTCTATCTCATCAGAGTCAGTAAAAAAGATTTTATAAGGACTTCTATGCCTTGATGTGGGAGCAAAAGGAGATACACCAAAATTTTAGTGCAATACCTAGAGGGGAGGCTCTAGGGAGTGGATGTAGGTCAGATTGATCGAACCACTATAAAAATTTGATGTGTTCTTTCTATTTTTTTGTTGCACTTTATTTTTCACACTTTAATTTTATGTCGTTAATTGTATGTTAAGATCTCTAATTTATTTTGTTAATCGTTTCCACATCAATGGTTGATATTTCTTATTTT
>NW_021320019.1:9212721-9218207 GCF_001605985.2 Dendrobium catenatum | reverse complement strand
AACAAAATCCATCGTCCTGGATGATTAACAGGGCGATTCTCAGGACAAAATCATGCACTGAACTGATCGGCCTGGACGATGTCCCTATCGGCCCGGCCGATACCTACAGGAAAATCACCTGGAGCAATCTGGACACATTCTGGAGTAAATCCTCAACTGATCATCCCAGGACGATCCCAGATCGTCCTGGATGATCCTGGAGCAAAATCAGCACTTTACAATGGAGGAGCTGGAGGTTTCTTCACTTCTTGATATCTTCTTCTGATCTTCTCACGAGTCTTGACCTCTCGATTATGGTGAATCTGAATCGTTTGGCTTCTGAATTTTTCCTTGAACCCTCTTCATCTCTCCATTTCTCGGTTGTGACTTGCAATGGTTGGTAATATCTTCAATAACTCTTATTTTTTGGATCGTCGGTGTGATAGTGGTCGGTGGTTTCGATTTCTATTTTAGATTTCTTTATTTTTTATGGAGGATTTGTTCTTTCATTTTTCCCTAATTTGGTCGGTGTCAGAGTGACAGTGTTTCCAGACTATACTACTTCCTTATTAGTTCTTCCTTATGAGTTATGAGTGTATGACTGACAAATCGAGCTTCTTGTTGCTAGCCTGCTATGCCGCACACCTACACGGGTTGGAATGTTGGATTAGGGCTTGTTGTTTTGTAATGTTGCATTGTTGCTGTTCTGTTACACTATTAGAGTATAGTTTAGTGTTGTGCTATTGCATTTTTCCTCTTGCTGTTGAGATTAGGGCTTGGCCGCTTGGGCCTCTTGGAGTTGGCGGCTTGCTGCCGCCTGCTTGAAGCCCGTTATGATGCTATGTTACAAAAATAGAAAAAGTTGATGCATGTTGTTGATGTTTTGTAGATAGTTATGTATACATGTAGTGTTATCATGTTATATTGTTATGGAATATGGAGAATAGGATGAAATTTTACATTTATGTTATAGTGATCATGTCTATTTGATATGTTGATGCATGTCGTTGATATTATGAGTACAATTTTATATATTTTTTAGATGCAAGATTCTAAAACATTTGTTGCGAGTAATCCTTCTGATCATAATGAGCATGTTTCTACTGATAATGAAGTGGAATGTGATAGTGATGAGTTGAACAATCCTAACACAATAAGAGATAAGGGAAGTGTTCATTAAAAGAAAAGGAGGTTGACTTCTACGGTATAGGGCATTTTGAAATGTTGCCACTTGCAAATGATGACAAACATCATTGCAAATGTAAGAAATATGGTGCAACATACTTATGTGATAGTAAAAATGGTACAAGAAATTTGAGACGTCACCTGCAGAACTGTAAGAAAAAGAACTCTCATGATATTGGTCAACTTATACTTCAAAGTAACTCAAGCACATCTATTTCGATGATTGAAAATATATTTGATAATCAAGAATTTCGTAGCTTATTTACTATATGCATAGTTATGCATGATTTACCATTTTAGTGTGTGGAGTGGGCAGGTGTTAGAACATTACTTCGTTATTGATGCCCTTATTTGCAATTTGTTTCTAGAAATACGGCAAGAAATGATTGCAAGAAGATGTTTATTAAGATAAAAGTTCAAATCCAAGCCCTTTTATGTAATTGTAAGGGTAGAATATCTTTAACTTCTGATTTATGAACTTCCATCAACACAGATGATTTTATTTGTTTGACTGCACATTTTATTGATAATAATTAGAGGTTGCAGAAAAAATGATAAATTTTTGTTTTATGCCACCTCCACATGATGGACTAGCATTTGTTTGAAAAACTTCAACAATTTTTGGTTGAATGGAAACTTGATAGCAAGCTTTTCAGCATCAGTTTAGACATTGCTTCTGCAAATACTATTTCCGTTAATTTTCTACGGAACCATTTGAATTTGAAAAATGGTCTTCTATGCAATGGTCAAATTTTTCATATCAGGTGTTGTACACATATAATAAATCTTACTGTGTAGGAAGGTTTGAAAGAAATTGATTCATCTGTTATGAAGGTGCGTGAGAGCATTAAATATGTGAAGGGTTCTCAATTAAGAAAACAGAAGTTTTTTGAATGTGTGAGGCAAAGTTTTCTTGAAGATAACAAAGGCCTGAGGCAAGACATACCAACTAGATGGAATTCAACTTTTGTTATGTTGGACAATACAATTTACTTTAGTTGTGCTTTTATCAATTTAGAGTTGGGTGACTCCAACTACAAATGCTTCCTTACAAATTCTGAGTGGGAAAAATGGTGAACATTTGCAAGTTTTTGGCACCTTTATATGAAATCACTAATTCTATTTCTGGATCCAAAGACCCTACTACAAATATGTATTTTCCATGTATGTCTACTGTGTATGCCATGTTGAAGTATGAAATATCTTGTGGGCTGGAGTATATAAGAAGAATGACTTTTGGCATGATTGCCAAATTTGAGAAGTAATGGTCAAACTTCAGTATTATTTTAGCAATAGCTGTAATTCTTGACCCAATATATAAATTTAACTTTGTTGAGTGGTGTTAAAAGAAACGATATGAGGGGGATTATATAGTCTTGACAAAGTTAAGGATAAGTTGGAGATTTTGTTTTCTAACTACGCAGCAACAAATGAGGGAGTCTCAACCCCTGAATCTCAAACATCCCAATCTTTACCACAAAGGAGTTTTTCAACTACTAATTCTACAACAATTATTAAATCACAATTCCTTTAGGTTCTAGTGTTCTACTTTTCCATTTAACATTTTCTCTTTTACTACATCAACAAATTAACATAAACCTTAAGATATTTGATATTTTGCACAATATTATGATTCTTTTCAAGTAGAAGTAACAATGCCTGGGAAGTCAGAGCTTGAAAGTTACTTGGATGATCCCAAGTTGGATAGGAATTGTGAGTTATATATTTTGAGTATTGGAAAGTTAATCAGTTCAGATTTCATCTGGTCTCAAGAATGGCTTGTGATGTTTTGTGCATATCAATTTCCACTTTGGCATCTGAAAGTGCTTTTAGCAATAGCGATCGAGTTCTCGACCAATATCGAAGTGCATTGAAACATGATATTGTGGAAGCATTGGTATTCACAAAAGATTGGTTGTATAGTGAGCAAGGTAATAAATTATCATTATTAAATATTATTTTTTTGAATTTTAGTATATAACTAGAAGTGTAAATGATAACAAATTAATATTGTTGCTTTTGTAATAGATACAAAAGACCCAGAGCTTGATGCGGTGACAGATGATATAATGGGTTTGGATTTCGACGGAAACCAAATGGGAGTTATGAATGACTCAGTGATATGAATGAGCTCAATGAACTTAGCATCTTAGACCTTTTATAGACTATTGTTTCTAGTGTCTAAATTTGATGTCATTTGTATGACGAGCACTCTATGGAGAGATGCGATTACTTTATTGTTGAAACAATTTCGAATTACCATCAGTGAATATTCGATGGGCTTTAAGACATTATCTCTTCACCTGCCTTTAGTTTTAGCATTGCGTAGATTGGGCTCTTTGTATGCTCATTGTTTTGAGTTAATATCTTCTTCTTGTGACTCCCTAGTCTGCTTTCTATATGTTTAACTTTAAATATTAGTTTGTATCCGATTCTAATGATGCGCTTAAGGATAATTCTTTAAATAGCTAATTTTTACTAGTAGTTCCGCGGGTTTTATAACAATTTGATTAATGTCATTATACTATTATGGAGACAATTGTTGTTTGGAAAATCTATTATGTAAAAGTTGCCGCGTGTTCGCAGAAAATTGATTGTTGGCTAGTGTAGACGTTTGTGTTGTGCTTGGACGTGGTAATTGGTTGGGACTTGCTTGACTAGTTAATAATTTGTGTTGTGTGTTCTTCCTAAGATAGTGGAGATATTTTTTTGGCCCCTGCTATTTCTGCTTATAGTTGGTTCAGACCTGGTGTGTCTGTTAAAAATAAATCTGGTTTCACTATTATTGATAAGCTGGATCGTGCTGTGTGTTGGTGTGCTGTCTTGCTGATAGTTTTTGATGCTTGTTCGGGCTCTGAGAAACTGAGATACATACTCTTGTTGGTTTTCAAGGTTTGTCCCTAATGTAGAGTGGGTTCTATCCGTATTGTACTATTGCATTATTGACGCATGCTTAACATGCTCCTTGTATAATATCTTTTTCTTATATGTCTCCTCTGCAGCATATGGAGACTGCAGCTCCTGCAGTGCTGATAATCTGTCATTTTAAGTTTTTTCAAATACTTTGTTTGTTTGTTTGTTGGTTTATCCCTACGAATTTTCTTGTTGTGTGGCTTGCGCATGATATGGCAACATGGGCAATGCGGAGATAATTCCTATGAGTTATCTGAAGGATTTATATTGGCATGATGTAAGAATCTTGTTAATTGTATAGCATCAAGTTGCGACGTACAGTTGATGCAATCAAGTAAAATTGGTAAAAGATTAAAAGAAATTTTATCTGCGTCTGAGCAGCATACTATTTAATTGAATAGAAAAATTACTATGCATTTGTAATTTGGAATGGAACGCAATCTTCTGTTATAGTTTGTAGCATGATGTTTTCTTTCAGGTCAGTCAAGCTCTAGCCAATGCACTTTGTGCGTCAAGTAGTCAATGAATTGGTTCTTTTTATTTGTGTTTTTTTCTTTGACTGTCTCCGAAGGTTTATAATTACTGTAATGCGACGTAGACAAGACAAAAGGCAGCTCTCCAGCTTTGACACTTCTTTTATTAATCATCTATATTTCTATTCTAATATTTTTCTGTAAACTTTATATATCTCTTGTAAGTGGGTAACTTACATTTATCATTGTAATTGTAACAAGTGTAAACACCTATAGATAATATGTCATTGTAGCACGCTCACTTGTATACTATAATTCATATTAAGTATTTAAGTTGTAATTTTCAATTCTTGTAAGTGGTAAATGTGTATTTTTTTTCTTTAACAGCAAAAAAACATATTAAAAAAAATTACCAGGTTACCAGGTCGGGTTTATCCGGGTCGGGTCAACTCTGAAACCCGTGGAAGATGGAAGGATGAGAAATGTTCGGGTCAATGGGTTGGGTCAGGTCAACCCGTAAACCCGCTCGAGTTGGGTCCGATTTGTACAACCTGAGCTGTTTAACTAAATGGGTTGGGTTCGAGTCAACCTGTTTACGCTTGGGTCAGTGCGGGTTAGACCTGAAGCCTACCCGTTGACCCGAATTGACACCTCTAAGGCTCATTATTCAGGCTATATTATTCTAGCAAGATGTACGAAATTTGAAGGGTGTCACTACAAAAAATAATGGCTATTTGGGCACCTTAAAGTGCCATAATATGTATCTATTAGGGCACATTATATATTGAGGCATGAAACATTGGTGTCTTTTAGGTGACCGTTGGCATAGAGTTAAGGGCATCTTTTTGTGCCCTAAAAACTAAACTTTTATGACATATAATTTTGATGGCATAATCTCCTTACCAACACTTATATGGTGCCCTAATAGACAAGCTT
>NW_021320019.1:9164249-9208910 GCF_001605985.2 Dendrobium catenatum | reverse complement strand
TCATGTCAGATAAAAAAATTACAATATGCATAGTATCGTAACGGTCTTTTTTAAACTATCATGCTCAATTTTATTTGGCGAACAGAGGTGCCAAAAATTGACTCAACTCGAAAACCCGACTCAAACACAATCCTAATTTTTCGAGTTCACGTCAACCTGTTTAAGAACGGGTCAGATTCAGGCACTGATTTTTGACTCGTTTTGAATTCTTGTCAGATTCGGGTCAATCCGGAAACCCGGTTTTGACCCGCGTCTGACACACGAGCGATTACTTATTTTTCTTTCACGTGTTTTCCGCTTTCCCGTTCCACTAATCTAACCGCCTCCAGCACGACCGCACCACCTGACGCGCAATCGCCTCTTTTCTTTCTTTAAACCACGTCGCTCACCGCTTCTTTCTTCTCAAACCTGTCAAAACTACCTCACTCTCAGAGCTCTCTCTCTCTCTAACCAAACAGCTAGCAATGGCTGCCCTCATCCTCTTTTCTCCTCCTCCTATGTGGCCTTCTCAACTCACTCTCCTTTCCCTCGTACAAACTCGTCACATGCTTCCGCTCCCTTCTCCTCTCTGCCATCTTACCACCCAAATCCAAGCCCAAACTAGATCTCATGAAAGAACCCACCATTAACATATCAGAATCCTTGTTCAATTCCCTAAACCTCAAAACCCTCTTTGCAACCTTAGATGCGGCCTTGGTCTCTGTCACGTCACTTGCGTGGATAGGGCTGGTGGCCGTAGACTGGTTGGGTTGACCCCAATCCGAAGTGGGTCAGGGTTCGAGTATGAAGAACCGACCCGTTTTCAAAAATAATTTGGGTTCGGGTCGAGTCGAAAAGGGCGAGGCCAGTTTCGGGTTGAATCCAAACCCGACCCGTGACCCAATTTTGACAACCCTACTGGTGAAAACAGTGAATTTTATAATGAGACTATTATGATAAAAATAATATTTTTTATTAAAAAATGATAATAATTTTGCCTTGATAAAATTTTTATCATTCACCTTTTATATATTATAGATGCTAAGATTATGCACATTATGAATATTTTATAAAAAATTTTCTCGATGATTTTATATTTTTTTGGTTTTTATTATATAGGAAATATTTTAGACTATGAGAAATAGTGTCGTAATATGATTAAAGTCTTAAGATGATATTTTACGCAATCCCTAGTAATTTAATTATATTCTAAAAATGTGAATTTTCACTTGCTTTTTTAAGCTAGGTTTTTTGTTGACTACGGTTGAGATGATTGCATAATTTCTGAATTGAGTTTTGATTATATTCTATTTAATGATACATCGAAATATGTGTATAATGATGAACGAAATACGAATGTGATGTGATGTTATGATGGGGCCTGAGGGCTACAAGATGTGATTCTATTATACCGGGGTTTAAGGGCTATCGAGATGAGATTCTGTTAACAAAGATATTTAAAAATTTAGATTTAAGAGCCATTCTGATAGGTAATCACTATGAAATATCTGCTTAAAATTCAATAGGTGTTTTAGCAGAGCTTTCGTAATTATTTAAATATTTTTAAATATTTTATGAAGTTTAGTTTCATCTTCAGTTTTAGTTTATGCACACTACTTCAATTTATTATTACATCCTAATATTTTTAGTTCTTTAGTTTCATTTATTGATTTCTGTTTTAGACTACGATAGCCTACTGAGTCGTGTTAGCTCATTCTTGCATTTGTTTTCATTTTCATGCCATAGAAAGGGTAAGGTAAGAAGCGAAGTAAATAGTTTTGATAATAAATGGAAGCAAAGTATAAAAAGCTTCCCTTGACTTGAAGCTCCTAAGTGAAACTGCTCAACTGGGCAAATCATCCAATAAGAAGAGATGAAGATAAAAAGCAAGTAACATGAAATTTGATTGAAGACTTCGGCAAAAAATTTCTCCTGGCACTTTGTACATTTTTTTTTTATGAGAACACTAAACAATTATTCCATAACACCCATCCTTAGCTCACTTTCAAGAAAAGCGAACTTTCCAAATTATAATTGAAAACAAGCATGAACAAGCAAGAACTGATTTTGATGATCACACCAAGTAATGGATATACTTATTATGGAAAAAAGTAAACAAAGCATGCCAAATACATTTTAAAAAAATAAAAAAGATCCAAAATAATCCTTTAATATATAATATATATACCTAAAACATTTTCCTTTGTGTAACCAAATATATTTTAAAAAATTTGTCATATATTCTAATTATTGTATTAAGAAATAAAAGGAACATGATTGAATAATATTAAAATGCTAATTATTGATTAAAAACTCATCAAAATTCTCAATGAAGAAATAAAATCAACAATGGATAAACTTTTGAATAAAATTTCATATTATGAGCAAATTTCTGTAAAAAAAATTAAAAATAAAAATATCATAACAAGTAACCTTTTATTAAGTAACAACTCCAGAATTTCAAAACAAATAGAACAATAAATTTCCTCATATAAATTGTTTGAGCTTTCTAGCCTTATTTTTTTCTTTGGAAGATGATGAAGGTTTAGCTGACCTTAAAGATGAGTCATTTGTGTCTCATTGCTTGTGGACTCATTCATGAAGATGGATATAACGTCCCACTCTATCAATCATAACCTATAAAAACCTTGGTTATAAGTGAAAATCATATATAAATTAACATCGCAAAGTATGTGCCTCATTGCTTGTAGAATCATTCATAAAAGTTGGATACAATGTCCCACTCTGTCAGTTAGAACCTATAAAAATCTTGGTTGAAAGTGAAAATCATATTTAAATTAAAATACAAAAGTTTAATTTGTATAAAATGTCACAAGAGAGTGAAATAATGCTTAATTTATCAAAGAAATTATAAATGTTGAGCCACTAATAAGAGTAAGTTGAGGCCTGGATTTGAATCATAACATGTTCATCATCATATTGAGTGTAAGAGAAAAAGATCGCTATCTTCATTGCGAGCTCCCCTTGTTACCTTCGTGGCAAGCTCCTGTTGTGCCTTCCAATATAACTAGAAGAACATTGTAGAAGAGGGTGAAGAAGCTTCTTTTCTTCTGATTATAAAATGGCTACAGTTGACTTAATAGTTGTTTTGTTTTGGATCAATCTTAATTCTTAAAATATAGTCACTAAATAATTGTAATTGAACACTCAAATCTCTCTCGACTGTATTAATCTTATAGTTTGATATGTTCAAGATATTAAATCACACTATATTGTATCTATCATGTTCAAATCTTATTCAAACAGTGTCTGATCCTGCTTCAAACATATTCAATCATTGTTCTATTCGTGTTTGAACATTTCTGAAGTAATTTTATATTAAATTTGAATAAAATTTAAACATTTTGAACAAATTTGAATATATATTTTTTTAATATAGCTACACTAGTATTTTGCTCAATGTTTATTCATTTTTTTTAATTATTGGAGGTTGAGATTGATTGAAATACTCAATAAAAAAAATCGTACATAGGAAACTTTTTTTTATATTTTATCAAGAAATTAAACAATAAGTATATCTTTATAATTTATATTGTTATGAGGAATAAAATTTTAAATTTCCCATAAAAAAAATATGAGGAAGACATCTAATATATTATCAAATATTAGGAAATTAGAAAATACTTAACAAAATTTTGGAGGATATATATAAGTAATTATCCATATTATAATTCTATTATTAATATTTTATGTTTAATTAAATAATCCTTTTTATTTTGTATTTTAAATATTTAACATTAAAAAAATAATTGCAATTAAAACTAAAATAAAACTCTGAAACAGATCAAACTATAATATACTCAAAACTAAAACCTTTTATAATTTTAGTTTTTAAAGCATCGAAAAATGGCCTTACTTCATCCAGCATCAAGTTTGTAATTGAAGACTTCGGGTCACTAGGGAATTTCATAGAACATCTCGCCAGCGATTTATAGATTCTTTTCCGGTAACTCGGCTGGCGTTTGCTCGACCTCTGAGATGTTGTCTCTTCTCTGCGGGCCTCCAACATGGTATTGTTGTAATTAAAATTCCATCTTCTCTATGAGTCATGCGCTTTCTATTGAGAATAGTCGAAGAAGCGCGCTAGCAGATAATAGTCGAAGAAGTGCGTAAGGAGAAAATGGAGAAAAAGAAAGTTACCTTCGCAGCGAACTGCGATCGCGACTTTCGAGCCAACAGGAACAACGAAAGCTTGAAAAAGCAAGGCTTTTAAAACCGGACTGTACCGGCCTGTTCAAAAGGTTGAACCGCTAACCGGCCAGCTGGCGGCCGGGTTACTGTTCTCTTGAGAATCGTTTTCGCATCGAACTGACCTCGGACCGTTCAAACTGCCAGTTCGACCGTCTAACCGAAATATCGGCTCCAGTTTCAGATAACCAGACGGTTCGAGCAAGGAGTGTTTTGTTGACATGGCCCGTCAATCGGAGATTGCAGATGACGTCCAGCAGCGGTACCTGAAACAGAAAACTAGCAAAAACAAGTAACAGCCGGGATAAACTCTTCCCTGAGCTAGAAGTATTTTTGTATATTGAAAAGCTGAAGCTGCTGATACAACCTCCCTAGTATAAGTATACCATAGTTTTCTATACTCTGGAATATTCTAAATGCTATAAGTGAGGTATCAAGGAAAAAGGTAAAAAGGTGTAACGGTACTAAAATAACAAACTTTAGCAGAGAAGTGGAGAACAAAGGAAATGGAGGTAAGTGCATCGAGGTCCTAACGTGCACTACATCATTTGTGTTGTTGGATTTGGTCCTGCGATAAAGAATGAGGCAAAGCTAATACGAAAACAAAAAAAAAAAACCCTACTATTCACATATTCTTTCGGCTTCTTCTCGTCTGCTCCCCTTTCGCAGTTTAGAGACTACAGCTCCCGCCCACTCATCTCTTTTGCGAAGCCGACCAGAAAGGCAAGAACTGAAGCTTACCTCTGGCCTCTCGTGTCAAGTTATCTTCTCCAACCCACTGTGAGTTCTTCACATGCTTCTCCTTCTCCTTGCATTTGGTAGTATGTCGACCTATTTTCCATCTATATTAAGCCTAAGGTCTTGTGGGAATAAACAATAAAATGCGAATCAATTTTGCACTTTCAAAATTTTTAGGGTTCAAGATATACTACAAAATGTGCCCAGAAATCTTTTAGTCCGAAGAGGTATTACTCTATTGATCGTGTTTTCCGCAATGAAGCTGTAGATTGAACACATCTTTGTAGAATTTCATCAGATATATAGAAGGTATTATAACACTCTTTTTGTCTTTTCATTGTTGTGGTGATTTTCTTTTAATTAAAATTTAAAGTTGTGATGCTCAGGTCTCATGTTCCGAGGTCTCACCCTTGGTGATCTTTTTGGAGTATTGGAGGACTTTTTTGCCTGTCTTGGTATGTCATATCGTCCTACTAAATTCTTTCTCATATTTGCTGCATTCTGATTTTGAGAATTTACGGCCATCTTTGCTTGCAGTTTTAATTATTTATTTGTGTAGCTTGGTCTTTGGAATATAGAAATCTGAAATCTATTATTTGAATCGATATACTAGTAATAAATTGGATGATGATTAAGTTGCTACCATAGTTGTTGATACACTCCAAATCTCCCAATAACAAATAAAACCGTGTTAATATGATCTGTTTTTCTGTGAAGTTCCATCTCTATGAGTACAGTGGGAGCTTCTGCTATACTGCAGGAGTTATAATTACAAAATGTTGGTGGCTTTTATTGAATTTTTTTTGCATTACAATAGCAACATATACGTGGTTCCTGAAGAACATGCATTTCTGACATGCTTGAATCATATTCTATAATCACATCTTTGATATTTGACACTTCATAAGTTGTTATATATATAATATATATATATATATATATATAAACTATTGTATTACATGAGAGTGGGGGGAAAATGTAAAGGCATGATTTTGCTATGAGAAGGCTAGAATGTTTTTCCTTATACTATTTTCCATTTTGGTAGTTCTCTGTTTTTCTAATTTTCTGTAGGTCAAAAGCAAGGCTTCTTCATCTTCTTGTAATGGCACTATATTTGAATTTTCTTCACTTTGAAGACTGCTTTCTTCATCTTTTGTTTTTCTAATTATTTCACTTTTTTATAAGTATTTTGGCCAAATTTGACACAATTGGGACGTGAATTGCTATAAAAAAATTAATGGCTTGTTGATTTTTTATGAATTGAATTTCTTGATGGTTCTTTTAATTCTTGATGATTTCTTTGAATTACTCAATTGTTGTATTATCATTTGCTTTAATCTCTTATACTAAATTTTATGTGGGAAATCTCAAACTGTAGAGTTGCCAAAACAAATCTTTTAGCTATAAGGTTTCTATCTCTACAATTATAATATGAACATTTATGTTTTACACTTTCCATTTATTTTTGCTTTCACTGATATGAACTGTTATGTATATTTAAATACGTATAGTTGAAGCTGTAAGCTTATACATACTAAATATCTTGCAAAAACATTCTTCATATTTTAGAGTCTTTCTTAATAAGCATTGACATGTGTAGTCATGACATACTTGCAATATAAAAGTTTGAGTATTGGTTGATATTTCATGAGCAAGGGTGAATATGTAAGAAAAATATAATATAAATAAGAAAATAAAAATTTAATATTGTCAATCTTAGCACAAAGAAATATTCAATTAATTGTAAAGTAATTGCAAATAACAAAATAATGAAAAGCAATGTATCATAATTACAAGCAACAAAAAAAAAATAATGCAATTCAACAACATAAATTTCATTACCTAATCTTTGAAGCTGAAAGAATAGAGACTCTAAAACCAAATGAAAACCACGAGAGAGCGAATTGAAAAAAAAAAAGAATAATTTTAAGACAATGATAGATCAACATAATAGATATATGTTTAAATATAATATTCAGCCATCAAATTATATAAATCTCCACATGCATGAAAAGGAATGGAAGAGTTAAAATATGAGCAAAATTGATGTTAAGGGGAAATAAAAAGACTATATAATGCAATAAAGATGACTTAAATTCAGCTCATGTAAGAGTTTTAAAAATAAGTAAATATTCAATCAAAGTTGGAAATATTATATGCATTTGTTAAGACCAAATATATCCATCAGCTCATCAAACCAATTCATAATTTGAGATCGAGCAAGTATAGTACTAAAATATAAAACTATTGAACCAGCATATCATAACACCCTGTAATCCATAAATCAACATATAATGAAGTATGTATCAAAATTGTCTCTACTTCTAACAATTCAACATATAATGATTTTTTTTTGTTTCTTGACTAATAAAATCATAAAAATAACTTTCTTAAGAAAATTAGACTACATAAACATACCATAGATTTATATATGATAATATCTTTTAAGAAAATGCATTTTAAAACTTCAAATATGCATCATTTCATTTTGATAACATTTTCACGTACACATTTGTTAGCCATTATGCATATGGCTAACAAATAAAAAATTTATTACATATTTCACGTACACATTATGCATATGGCTAACGGAGAAGAGGCTTCTCTATTAAGACACAGTATATCATGGGAAAAGACAACTGAGTCATAATATAATTTATCAAATTCAAACAGAGAATCCACTCATTAATGGATGACAGAAAATTATGAGCCATTAGACTGCCATTATAATGACAATGAAATAATTTCATTTGTTAATTTGTATAATTCAAATATGAAGAATTGAAATATCAAGTGCTAAATACTATGAAGATATGTTTAATTTAAACCAGATTGATGCAGGTAACGAATCTTAATAAAACCCAAATATTAATATTATATGTTTAGGGATCATTTATTTGGTTTTTTTAGCTGCTTCACAGCAACAGAAAGCTAACGCAAAACAGATATATTTTGTTTGTATTAAAAAATCGTCAGTTGCTTTTCAATATATTTGCTTTGTAAAATCTCCTTTTTATAATAAATCCTACTTACCAAAAGTTGTGTTTTATACAAGCATGGGGAAAAGAAATCATAATAAAACTTCAAGGTATTAGATATAAGTAAATTTCATAATAAGATAAAAAGTTTTGAAAGACTTGCTGGAATAATCTGGCCAAGCAAACTCTACTGTAGAAATATTCTTCCATTGGAAGATCCTTCAGTTTATTTGAAATCATCTTCCATACATTAACATACATGAACCACAAATATCATAATAGATATTAGTTGAACTTCATGCGCATTCAACGCAAGGGGAAAAAATAGATTAATAAGCCATAATCCACCCATTAATGGTGATCCAAGTGATAAAAAATAATATTATTAGATTAAAAAGAGAAGGCATTAGCATTATGGTTATCTCTTTTGTCAGAATCCAATTCTTTTCTCAAAGGAGAGCCACATAGAGGCCATTGGGCCCTATATAGTGGCTTTTTGACAAGGAACGCATTTCCAAGATAGCTTTTGAAAAGAGAAATAGTTAGGAAGTATCTACACCGCCATGGGAGCCAACTCTATGTGATCCGCTTTTTTTCTCCCCCTCCAAATTGAACTTTTATTACGTCCAGTGCAAGGACGTAGAGGAACGTCCGGTCGGAGGTAATTTCCCGTCAAAAAATTAGGTATTTGCTCGGTACAACTATGTATTATTTGATAATAATGAGAAATACCGTTCTCTGAAGACCAATACCGAGTTATACCGAGTTGTACCGAGAAATACCGAGTTGTACCGAGTTTTTCTGGGAAAAACTCGGTACAACTTTTGTATAACTCGGTATTTGCTCGGTAAAACCTGGTATAACTCGGTATTGGGTCTTCAAATGATGGTATTCTTCGTTATTATTTGGTATTGCTCGATATTTGCTCGGTACAACTCGTTTTTTGGCGGGAATTTGCCTCCGACCGGACGTTCCTCTACGTCCGGTCGGAGGACGTAATAATTGTTCCTCCAAATTAGTATCTAATGGTTGGTGAAGTTTTCTTCTGTAGATATATGAAAATTTTGCTACATATATTAAAATTATGATAAAATTTAAAAAATTATATAGAAAATTTTCTTAAAAAAACTATATAAAGCTATTAAACTTATGAATTTTCTTCCAAATTTTACATTCACCCATGTGGTGTCTGTTTGTTGCGACGGTTCAGAACTTGCTCTTTTTTTTTTAACAAAAACACATATATTAATAATCTCAAAAAATCGGATACAGCAACAAACAAAAAGAAAAAGCCCAAAAAAAGTCAAAAACCTCTAAAAACTACAAATAACCATGAGAAAAGCTAAAAAATCTCCAAAAATCGGGGGCTCAGCAGACGACCGAGGCTACCAGATCCTCAAAACCGCACAAGGACCATCCAGTAGAGGTTGCCACAAGGAGGCGACGAGGACACGAGCCCCAGCCACATCATTGCCCTGCAACCAATCATATGAAAAGAAAATCAAATCGATCCAACGAGAAGGTCAAATTATCTTTTTCTGCCGCCTCTACCCCAAAATTTTCCACGGAAAGAACCAGAAATTGGTCTATCACGAACCATTTTATACTCATTTCCAGGATCTGAATAGGAATCAGAATCAGAACCACCTTCCGACGAATTATGCATCCAATCACCATGTGATCTAACATCCACACCAGTCTTACCACCCACCTGCCGCATTAATGAGTTGGTAGTGATTACATTAACAGGAACATCAACCAAATTATGAGAAACAACCAAATTGCCTTGAACATCCGAAATATCAACCCGATTATCCTCCGGCATCGCAGCAATCAAAGAGTTTCGAATCGGTTCAACATGCTCAACACTCACAGGGCAAGACAAAGCACTAACAGTTTCCACCGCAACAACAGGCTGCACCGCCTCACCACCCAACAACTGATTAGAAACCATCGGATTCACCAAACAGCCAGCATCCACATAAATATTCGCACAAGGGTTTAGAACAGCAATTTCTTCCGAAATAGCATCAGTTAACAAAGGATTTCCCAACGATCTCCAGATTAGCAACCAAAGCATGTGGTAAGAAAGGCAAAGCATTAGGAGATAAATCTTTAGAGACAATTTCAGAATCAACAATGCCAACGTTAGTAACTACCGTTTCTATTCAGAACTTGCTCATAATTGGCATGTAAACCAACCTTTTAGCTTGCATCTTTGGGGTAGATTATCGAAGTAACCTGTAGCTGATCAACCTTCTTAATGTTATAGAGCTTTGAAAGCAAGGTATATGATTCTTCTTTATCATAATTTGCTTTAGATTAGTACTATTGAACAATCTACACAAAGGACCCTTTTTGTTTTCTTTGCCTCTGTAATTATGGTGTGCTGGCCTATGATTGAGGAAGCTATGATGGATGTCACTGTTTGTCTTTTTCTTAAAGCATATTTTTTCATTTATCATTTTAGTTCTTGTCACATCATTTAGATTTGTTTGGGACAATTTCCTTTATGCTTTCTAAAACAGCTTTTAAGTACAAAAATTTATAGCTCAACAAAAAATTTGTACTAAAAAGTTGCTTAGAAAGAAGTAAGAAAGCAGTCTCAAATGAAACCTTAATTAGATTGAATAGCTCTGCATTCCACGTCTTTTGATTCTAATTAGACCTTTTTTTGTTGTAAATGTCTTAAAATTTTATCGATGTTTTCTAATACAATTTATGTTAGAATAGGCTTTAAAATCATTAAATATTTTCAAAATTATACTGCATTTGAAGATTGTATTCCATTAATTTCAAATGAATTTAATTATTTTCAAGCTCATCTTGATATATTTATCAAATTTGCTTAATTAAATTTATCTATTTATCATATTTTTAATTAATTTGGCAGTATGTGTCATAATCATTCATTAATGATTAAATATAATAGTAATTAGTCTACTAATTTTTTTAATTAAATAAGTAAACATTTTATAGTTATATATTAATTATTTGCTAATATAAAATGACTTAGAATACCTTATTATGCTTATAATTAATTATCCTGATTGTTCTCCATACTATCTGACCTATTAATCAATTAGTTTATTATCCTTATTATTACCTGTTGAATTCATCTAATTATTTTAATTGACTGACTAATTATCCTAATTGATGCACAAGCAGAATAATAAAATTTTTAATATAATATCAAATTATTTATAAATGTGAACTAATTAAACTATCAATGACTAAATAGTATAATTAAAATGCTAATGATCATTTAATCTTCAAATAGTCCAACTTGTGTGCTTCTCATTATAATAGAGGCAAATATTACAATTGAAATTTACTATTCTATTTTTTGAGAGCAAATTTCAAAATGAGAATGCTATACAATCAAGCAGTATTTGCCTAAAAGCCTTGATCAAAAAGACAAAATAGTGCTTACATATCACATAATATATGAACAAGTTATTTGTATGGTCTACAAGTGTGTAACCAGCTTAATTTTCATGGGGGGCAAACTTATAAGTAATTGTCGGTGTTGATTCAAATTTGACTCGACACCTTATTACAATAAAATGGGTCAATAACGACAGATCTGATAAAATAATTATAAAAGAAAAAAAAATAAATTATAAATTAAATGATACCAAAATTTAGGATTTAGCTTCAACGAAATGTACATCTATGAGAAAGAAGAGATCTAAAGTACTAATAAACATAGAAGACTCAATCATTTTATACAAAATAAAGGTCATCACCCTATTTAAAATCCAAATAAACCTATGAACAAATAAACAAATAGCCTAAATAATCTCTTGCAAAAGATAGTTATATTTCATAAATTATCAAAATTAAGATATTTGTATTACTAAAAACCTTTGCTATGACGATGTCTTGATTCTTCTTCCCACATGAAACCCTATACTAAATAGAATGTTACCAAATGCTCCATTAATGACTTGAGAAATTCCAAATTCCAAAAGATCCTCCCTATCTTATAGTCATTGGCCTTTTTAAATACCTCAAGAGAAAAGTCATATTTGACTTGATGTAATTGAACAATCACCCTAATTTCATGATAGGAAATTGTTCATACTATAAAGTACAAACATATATCCTAGTAAAAACACATAAATTATTGTGACAACCTAATTTATACAAATCAAATAGATCAAAATCGTTCGATCCTATAATTTTTAAATAGGGCATACTTTAGACATCTCTCATAAAATATTGAGTCATATTTAATATAAAAAAATTAATATACTAAAAGAGATTAAATATTAATAAACAAAAATTTGTGCAATGATAAATAATATTAGAGTAATACACCAACTAGAAGTTTTATTTTATGTAAAGCAAATTGCTTCACCATAAGAAAAGTCTCTAAAATCATACATGACATGTTGATACTAATAATATAACTTCTTTAATTAGAAGAGAATAAGGCCCATCGAATATCCTGGAATAAAACTCTTAAGTATTAAGAAGTGTTCTAAGTATACTCATTGAAAACTTTTGAACTCCAAAATTAAACATTTTTAAATTAAAACACTTCTAAGGTTTCGTTTGGGTCAACTTTCTTACTGCTTTTTAAAATAATTTTTATTACAAAAAGTTTTTGAGCTATAAATTTTTGTACTAAAAAATTATTTTAAAAAACAGTGAAGGAGCTGTCCCAAACGAAAAGTCTAAGACATAATCTATCTAACACGCACTCTAAAAACAAAATGTTACTTAAAAACTTCTCACGTTTGATTTAGAAATCGCATACCATGATAATGAAATACAATTTTGCTAGTATTTTATTTTAGAATTTATTATAGCTGTAATGAGTGTTGATACTTCCTAAGAATAAAAGTATTCATTAAAAATTCCAAACATTTAGCCATTTTAAACACCGTATCTAATATCTTGCCATGACCTATATTTTTAAATGTTTGTAACTCAATTGACCGTATCAAATTTTTTTACTGTTTTTTAAAATAATTTTTTAATACAAAAATTTTAATTTTGATATAAAAAATTACTTTAAGAAGCAGTAAGAAAACCGTCCTAAACAAAACCTCTATCAGTCATCAATATTAACCCTACTTCGCATTGGTAATCAGCCTACATACAGCACAAGCAAGCTCTACGGTGAACAAATATCATGAAGCACGAGCAACAAGAGTTAAGCGAGATAGCTAAACAATTTATTAAAAGAGAAAGGGTCTCTTTGGCTGAGTAGAGAAATTATTCTGCAGAGTGTCTGATCAAGAAGAACCATTCAAACATGTGAATATACACATACTGTACACAATATATATAAATAGATATGACACACTATGTACAAATACACTCACAATGTAGATGATTCTTCAAGTCCAAACTCTCTACAAAATATTTTCTCCATTGACTGGCCTTAAAAAAAATAAGATAATTATTGCCTATATCTGAGATCTCCATAAAATAAGAGTCTATTTGGGACAGTGGCAACATTTTATAAAATTAGTTGAAAAATTATTATATATATATACAAAAAAAACTTCTCTATTATATTTGTAAGAAAATAACTTTCCACAACCAAAATTTTTGACAGGTAATGAAAAAATAATAGTTAAATAAAATTATAATTGCTATCTCAAAGATAAATCAGCCAAAAAGCTATCCCAAATGAAACCTAAGTAACCCAGATCCATATGAATGATTTACATTAATTAAAATTATGATAAAGTGGAAGAGTAACAGTAACTAGTCCAAATAAGATGCTTCACGAATATATGCCTCTCACCACAAAAGACTAGGTGCTTCACAGATTACCTTTGATTTTCACATAAACATTCATTAAAAAAAAAGATGGTGAAGAAATTAGAAGTGTTTTTTTTATTTTCCTACTAAATGCAAAATTAATTGTATCTGAACAAATGTAAGGCAAAGTGGACATCATTATTGAGATATTACACCTTATTAGTCAGTGAAAATTGAAAGGCAAATCACAGGGGAAGGGCCAATCAATGAATTGAAACTAATTCTCAAGTTATAAAAAAAAAAAAAAAAGAGTCAAAGCTCTGTCCCGTTTCTCTAACAGTTAACCTCTCTACACCTCCACAGATCAAAAATTTAACCTGCAAACAATCTTTAGTTAAAAGATATCTGCCACCTACAATCTACGAAGAAGGAATAACTGTGCAAGAATATAATTTGAAACTAAATGGCTTGTTACAGTTCAAAGATTAGAAAATACAAGTTGCATGTAATAATATTCAAGAAAAAAAAAAAGGGGAAAAATACCAGAAAATCAGGCCACTATATGCTCACAAAAAATTGGATTCGTAGTAAACACTAAATTATATATGACATCTTAGAATGGCTGAGATATTAAAACTAGCATACAAGTTTTATCTTCATATTTAATTAGTGGATATCTAATTTAAATATTGACCATTCTAACATAAGGATGAATGGTTTAGATAAGAGCTTCTAAGCAGTGAAGGCAGCAATTTGGAGCGCCGCAGACAACAAATCTGCCTTCCGGAGCTTGGACAACAGTTCATCACCTCCCTTCTCCATTTTCTCGCCTTTTGACAAGGCGAGTGGAGTGTGATTTGAGCCGTGACAACCCGGTGAGGTAAAACACTTCAAACATCGAAGTTCCCTAGGTCTCCAAGCCATTTGACGTGTGTCTGACGTTCAAAAACGTTATTGACATAGAAAACCCAAGCATTTAATTTCCAAACCTTCAAGAAACCTATTTGTTCGCTGTACTCTTAGTCCAATCATGCAAATCTAGTGATTTTTTTGTAATTACTCTCATGTGAGGGTCATAAGCGTGTCCAATGCCTCTACCTTGCATGAAATGCATTCACGTTGTTTCCCTAGCCGTCACCCACAATAAAACCATAGGATTGCATTGCCATTTGCTTCAAAATCAAATGTCAATGTATATATTTCAAGCATGGGAGTTTGCTCTTGATTGGGCTTTGCACTTGAGAGCCTTTGTCTTTTTGGAAATGTTAGAGAAGGATTTAATTAATTTAGAGAACTTGTGTTTTGTCATGGATCTTGCATAGACTCTCAAAGGTCTACATTATGGAGCCCATGATTAAATAATTAATTGAGCATCTTTTACACGTACAAAATCTCATTGCATAAAAAAAAATATTTAGGGAATCGCTCTACTATACCAAAATTCCTAAGGTTTGCAAAGTTTATAAAGTATGCTCATTTAATTTCAATCTCCCATGGAGCAAATTTGGAGTATTTTATGAACCCTCAAAGGCCCATAGTTAATACGCCACCACATTTAGAAATTATCTAAGCCTATTTCATTCATTTTGCAAATGAAAAGTACTCAAGTGCAAGACTTCTTTGTGTTCCTAATATCTCCTAATCATGACAAAATTGATTTAGGAATCCTTCTAAAGCGTTAGGAAACCAACCTTCCCTCTCCAAATGAATCCAAAATATTCATGCAAGAAATAGGGAGTTCTCTTTCTTCTACACATCCTCGTCATTCATGATAATTGGGGTTTCCTCAAGACCCCAAGTGTTAGATTGCATGAATCTTATAACCTTGGGATCAAAATCCCATGTTCATTTCACCTCTTGTTTGTTGATACACAAAATCAACAAACTTTCACTTCTTTTTCTTCCATGCATGACTTTTAGAACCTTCTCAAGGTTCCAAATATTTTAGTGCACTGGTCATTGGGTATTAGAAACAAAACATAAGCAATCCATCCCTTATTTGTTGACACAAAATCAACCAACATGCACCTCTTCATCCATTCATGCATGACATTTGGAGCCTCTTCAAGGTTCCAAATGTTGTGTTGCATGAGTTCTTGGATCTTAAAAGCAAAGTCCAAGTCATCCTCCATTTGTTTGTTGAAAATACAAAATTAATAACATCCATCTATCTTTCCCTTCCATGCATGATATTTGGAGCCTCCTCAAGGCTCCAAATGTTGCATTGCATGACTCCTAGCATGCCTTAGAAGTTACCACCAATCTTCCTCATGTCTTGTATTATGAATTTCTCCAAAGTCCTAAGCACGTCATGTTGGAAGTTCTTGAAATTAGAACCAAATTCTGAGTCTTTCTATCCTATTCATTGTGATACAAAATCAATGAGTAATCTTCTAGACATAGGATCCAAACCTAGTCTTCTCATTTGTTAGCCCAAATTAAGCAAGTGCACATCTTTATTTAAATACCAAACGCTCAAAGAAACTCCTCCATTTACTTAGCCTAAAATAAGTGGTCATCTCTCTTTGAACACCAAGTGTACTTTGTGGTCATCTCTTTGAACAACAAGTGTTCAAAGAATATCCCCAATTTACAATCATTGAATTGCAATTTTCTCCTCATTTACCTAGACCCAAATTAGGCAAATGCACATCCCTCTTTGAGCACCTAAAGTTCAAAGGATTTCCCTTTAAGTTGCAACCTTTAAGACATCTTTTTTTCTTCTTTCTACGAATAAAAAATTGTAAAAAATTCCTCCATTCACTTAGCCTAAATTAACTGAGTGTATATCTCTGTTCTTAAACACCAAATGCTCAAAGAAATTCCTCCAAATAGTAGCATCTAAGTTGAACATCGTTTTCCCTTACTTACCTAATGCAAATTAGGTAAATAATTATGCTTCATTGAAGGCAAAATTCAAAGATTCATCCTCAAATTTGCAACCTCAAACTTGCACATTGCACCTCTCTTTCTACAACTCAAAGGATGTAAAAAATTCTTTTATTTTTCTCACCCAAATTAGGAGAGTGTACATCTTCTCTTTAAACACCAAATGTTCAAAGAGTGTTCATGAATTTGCAACTCATAAGTTGCATTTTTCTTTCTTTTCTACAAACTAAAATTGTAGAGAAATTCCTCTCCCTACAACTCAAGAGTTATAAGAAATTCCTACATTCACTTCACCCATATCAAGTGAATCAAACATACACCCAAACCTATCTATTTGTTGAACCAAAATCATCCCGAATTATTTATTTGTTGGGTCAAAACCAACAAATACTCCTATCTTCCATTTCATTCTTCCAACCCAAGTTTGGAAGAATGAATTCTATTCTTTAGACACCCAAAAGTCCAAAGAATCCCTCATGATGTGTAATCAAGCTCACATGTCATTTTTCTATGTTTGCTTTACCTACATTTAACAAACTAAACTTTCATCATTGGAACAAAATTCAATGATTCGTCATTTCATTTGTTTAGCCTAAATTAAAAAAATAAATCTCTCTTTGAATACAAAAATCCAAAAAGACTCCTTTTGATTTGTAGCCTAAAGCTACAAATCTTCTATCATTTCTATGGACTCCAAAAGTCCTAGAAAAATCCTACAAACTCTTAGCCTCAAAGCTATGAGTTTCATTTCTTTCCTCTTAGCTCCAAAGCTAAAGGGAAGTCTCCAACAATTAGCACAAAAGCTATATGTTGTATTTCTTCTTTTCGTTTCTTTAGCCTCAAAGCTAAAGGAAACACTCATTCCTTAGTCTCAAAGCTATAGGTTTCCTCTCCATCTTCTCCAACCTCTAAGTTGTAGGAAATTTCTCCTCTCTTTAGCTCCAAAAGCTAAGAATTCTCCAATATTTAGCCCAAAAGTTATATGTTGGATCCCTACATTCCCCCTTCTTAACTCCACAAGCTAAGAGGAATCCTACAATATCTAGCCCAAAAGTTACAAGTTGGACATTTTCCTCTGAGAGCCAAACTCTAAGTAACATTTCATTTAACAAAACAAATGATCTCTCCTTATGACAACTAAAACTTAACCTTTAGATGTCCTTTAGAAGTTTTCTACCCATTGAAATTCATCTCACACTATTAGATGAATTTCATAAAGTCCTAAGTACAACCTTTAGACATATTCACCTTACACTATTAGGTGAACATTCATCTCTTACCCAACACTAAGAGAACCCCAAATTTTTTTTTTTAAATCACTTAAATTTCCTTTGATACAATGATTAATCATCTCACCCAAAATGCGGGATACCTACATGATTGTGTCTTAGGACTTCATAAGTAGCAGGTTTGCCTCAAAATAAATAGTGGCTGCTTTATAGGTTCTTCATAACCCTCACAAATATGAAATATTTAAAAGCCAAATAAAATCTTTAATTCATAAACAACTTAAAGAGAAATCACCATTGGATTAAAATTAAACACATCTAATCCTCAATAAAATAAAACAACTTTTATAGTGTGACATGCCACACAAGCCTCACACACTTAGGTGCACAGCCTCCTAGGCATGTTAGGATTATAATTTTTCTTTTTTTGCGTATGTGTTTGATGATTTGGTATGATTATCTTTGGATTATCTGCATTGTGGGCACTTACCCTTAAGTGGTTAACACACACACACACACACACACACACACACACACACACACACACACACACACACACACACAAAATTGATCTGAGTTGTATGATAACAGACAACTCATCTGTCAAATCTGCTTGTAATAATTTGGACTCTACAATTTATATTTCTTTTAGCTGATTTACATATATATACATGTGTTGATTGTTTGCTGGGTGTGTAAAAGAAACAGTTTTTTTTCTAGGTTTCTTCTCTTATTTTATTTAGGGGTGGACTGGACTTTTGATGCGGTAGGTTCTTAGGATAAAATAAATTTTCTACCCATTAAAATATAAACAACTTAAAATCAATTTTAGGCTTCATGCTTTTCAAACAAAAAGAAAAATTGCATGTCTCCCTTCAAGGAGCTAAATTTTCAAAAAAAAATGAAAATGATAATGCATAACCCAGTGAGTCTCATGTAGAAAAACTCTCACTTAAGGATCATATAACCAAAAAACAAAAATTTGTATTTATGAGACAACATTTTGCATACCCTTTATTGTCAGGCATCTTAGCCTCAAAGCAAAGCTGTAAGTCATATCCTCTAAATAAAAAATAACCTTCTTTACTGTTCATATGTATTTGAGACCGGACTACATGGTTTTAAAAGCGTTTAGGTAGATTAGCTGGTAGCTCTATCCAGGCAGAGCAAAAAATCTAAAGGTCGGGCTGATTATGCCTCATGTAAGGTATATAGTTTGTAAGTCTCTTGCACTCTGTTAGACTTAGGTTCGAGACACTACATCTCAGAAGCCCTCACCTTAGTTCTAGGGTTCAAGGCAGTGGTTGATTTCAATCACCTCATAAGTCCTCACCTTCTAGGCATTTCCTCCGACATGCGTAGTTGGAATATAATCCCCAACATTTTAAATAAATTGATCAACTTAAACAAAATTTGATTTTAAAATATAACGCCCAACATAGGATAATTTGAGTACATCTGAGTTTCCCTCATAATTAAATACTCTTACATTTCATTCCTTTGGCTTTCATTCCAAGAATTCTAATCAAAGTTTATCTCCTCTTCCCTTTAAATTCTTAAAGACAAGAAAATTTTAAACAAGAATTTCATAAATTTTAAAATGAAACATTTAGCTAATATTTTGATGATTTTTAAAAGAAAGAAAATCACTAGTTTAATCAAAAAAAAAATTCAAATAATAAATATTTGAGATGTAATTAACCATATGAGACATCCGTACCCTAGAATAAATAAACCTCATTCAACCAAATATTGAATGGAGAAAATCTCTGTTTAAAAGTCAAATTGTAAATTTTGCATTGAGTCAATACGAAAATAGTATTTTTGACCTTTAGGACAAGATATCATTTTCTATGACGTGCTCGATCACCAAATATGCAATCCATTGAGGATGACAAAATTTCTCCAACACTTCCTTGCTCTTAAAGGTCTCAATAGTCTTTGTTGCCTTCTTCTGCTCCTCTAACCACCCCTTCAAGAGCAAGATGATGCATTTTCCCTTGCCCACTATGGGCTTATGATAGGGCATCAACATCACCTCGGCTCTTTTTCTTCTCAAGTCCTTGTCAATGATGATTCCTCAGCTTAGCGCTATAGAAATAATAGAAGTAGTAGGCTTTGATGGGACAACTCTTGCTTGCCACCATATACGAGCTCACTCAACTCCTCTTGAAACTCAGGTGATGCCTAGCGACAAGCTGAGGGATATGCGACAAAAGAAAAAATTAGGAAACAAAGGGCAAACAAAAGTCGTTAACTTGGCCCTACGACGTCGTTTAGGGAATTCGTTGGAGACTTTGCCACTTTAGCCTTTCTCTTTTTTCCCTTCCATTAACTAGGAGAGTCCATGCCAAGGAACTCTAGCATAGTGGGGTGGTTGTGGCATGTGCAAGTTAATCCCACCTAAAGATGAGCCCATGATCAACATTAAAGAAAGAAAAACAAAAAAGAATATTACAATAGATAGGGCTGCAAATGAACCGAGCGTTCAACGAGCTACTCATGGCTCAGCTCGATAAGGGCTCGTTCATGTTCGTTTGATAAGGTAAACAAACAAGTTTGAACTCTCTTGATAAATACTCGATAGCTAAATGAACGAGCTTGAACAACGTGTCGTTCAGTTCATTTATGTTCAAGAACAGTCTCTCTTAGAAGCTCGTGAACAAGCACGATTAGAGCTCAATTAGAATTTTAAAAATATATTCTATTAAATATACTCATTTAATAATTTATATTTACTAATTTAATTTTTAAATTTTTAACTATTTTCATTAGACATATTTTTAACTTACATTTTTTTACTAATCTAACTAACTAGAAATATTTTTATTAAATCATCTACTAAAAATTTTATTAAACTCCCGCCTAAATATCAATTCCTACTCATAAAAAAAAAATTGTTTTTAAATTCTCGCCGGACCCGCCCGCCCTTTCTCTATCCTCCGTGGCATCAACAAACTCAAAAACAAAATGTTGTTAGCGTTTAGTCCCACACCGACTGGAATGAAATACTTTTGTCGTATAAAAACAAAGACATCTAAAGGCAAAGTACAGAACTGCGGGAAGCTGGCGGGTTGGGCGGATTTTCCTGGTCTGGACGTTGTGCTACTTGGTTTGATGTTAATTATTTAAAAATATTTTGTAGATTGTGGTCCGCTCGTCCTCGGTATAAACGAGCCGCTCGATAAGATGCTCGCCGAGCATGAAATTAAACGAGCTCAAATTTGAACACGATCTGAGCACGAACGTAGTCATTTTAAACGAGCCCGAGCTCGAACACCTGTCCAAGAAGCTCAACAAGCTTCAAGCCGAGCTTGAACACAGTTTTGACAAACGAGCTTGAACTCGAGCAGGCTAAAGCTCGGCTCGGCTCAGTTCATTTGCAGCACTAACAATAGAGACGAATAACATACTATAAAATGTGTTCTACACAATTTGGGAGTTCACATGCTCCCGAATAAGTCGACAAAATGCTTGGAACTCCTCTTGAGATTACAGATGACAGTCTTATCATTGGCAACGGGAATGGGATTAGTTAGCACCGCCCATCCTATTCACAACTTCACAAATAAAACTTGTTTTTCACTCCCTCATCGTATTTGTCAAGCAACTCATCCTTATGTGGGTGAAGGAGAACTGAATGTTGCTATTATTGAAGGCCTTAACAGTAAAAATATGGCAAAACATGGCGAGACTCCACCTAATCTTCACTCGGCACAAATGAGAGAGGACAATCACCACACTCGTTATCGAGTTCGACATATTCTTCATAGGCACTAACTCATAAAATTTTGGGATCTTGGCAAGTTCTGGGTAAAGAGGAAGCTGTAGGTCGAGCTAGAAATGGTCACAAGGGAAGCATAACTCATCCTTATACAACATATTAAGGTGCTTGTCCTTTGTGAGAACTCAAACTATCATGTCAAGAGTCCTCGTAGTAGTATCCAAAAATATCATATAAATGAATATCTCTCTAGCTCAATAGACTTGACAGTACTCAAACTCGATGAAAGTCCTATGGCATATTCTCAATGCTTCCATCTCATAAGACAACACACACACCATGAAAGGAAGAGAGAACTAATATAGAGTATCCAATAAGATAAGATGAAACTCGAGCGACTAATTATGGAGATTTCAAGTTCTCATATACAAGCTAGTCGACCACTGAGTTAGGGCCAGCTCCTCATATTCATTTGGTGGTGACTTAAAAACTCGCTTTAAGTAAGGTGAATCCTGTGAACGCTCGAGATCGACAACATGCGACCAGTAGACATAATTTTCACAAAAATAGAAGGAATCTTTTATCTCCATTGGTTGATTGCGGTCGACCAACTTCCTCAGCATGGGGTTGTGGCTACCTGCCGGCTCCCCCTAAGAGCGAGTTGGCGTTGTTGCTCCAACTGCATTGGGGGTAGAGATCGCCACCTCAGGAATGCCATTCACCCTGCCGAGGACCTGACAAAATCCCTTGAATGCGGAGACTCGTATAATGTGCCTTTCAGCAAGGCGTACATCATTGACCTTCACCTTACTTGGCTAGCCCTTTCGTTGCCTTTCTGGGCTCAACCACTATGGCTTTCGTTTCCTTCTTCTCAATAACTTGGTAGGACTTTCGCCTTTTGACCTCCACTGTCTTACATTTGCGAAGAAGAGCCTTTTCAACAAATTTTTCGATTGTCTACATCAACATGCTTTGTTAGGCTCAACTCAATTATCTCTTGTGCAAGCTCAAAAAACTCAATCATGACAAAAGAAAGGAAGGAGTGTGGCCCTATTAATACCCTTTGTCGTTATTTATTACCAGAGATGGTATAGAGGTTAAATCTTCATGAGAATATTGGATGAAGGTGCTCTTCTTGAGGATATAAAAGTTGTCCATTCACTTTCTCTTTGTTGTTTGATAAATATTTTCCTTCTTAATTCCTCTGTTCTTTTTCACAAGTTGCTCTTCAACAGAGCAAGTGAATCGGGAAACTAAATGTATGTCTACACATGCTGATATAGGTAACTTGCAGGTACCCCAAACAAGTTCACACCTAAGGGACACGGCCATGAGGAACAGTCGCTCAAAACAAGCCTAACCCAAAAGGGCAGTCAATAGAACTGAGTCGTGGATAAGCAGTTATTCATCTTAGTGGAGTTTGCAGCATGTTAGCACACCCCTAGAGGATTAGATCAAGGATTCACATATTCCTGGCGAGTTCAACTAAAGGACTTTTCTCAACAAGCCTTTAACCTAAGAGGCACTCACCGAAGGAGGACTGGACTTTCTCAGCAATTTTTCTCATCTAAAGTAGTTTGTCTTCCACAGATATCCTAGTTCAAGCTACAGGAGGCACGCAGCTACTGAGCTAATGATCATGGCTCCATCGACTATGTAAATATTCGACTCACAACCACACTTGTGTAGGAAACTCGCCACTCATTTAAGGAATTTGCTTGCACAAAGCACTCATTCCTAAAGACTCGCACAATGTGCTCACTCCCGAAGGCTCACCTAAGGTGCTCAGCTTTGATAACTCACCCTTGGAACTCGTCATGGGCATCCCAAGCCAGGTTAGAGGGAGATGACATGTGTTACCTTTCGGCCAAGTTCATGTGTTTGAGTTAGTTTGCACTTGTCAAACATGTATTATTTTTTTTATTTTTTTCTAGGATAGCCTTTCCTAAATCCCTCATAACCCCATAAATAAGGAGTTAAGAGACATTTTGGACTTCATAAAATTTTAATTGTTCACAAAGATTACATAGCTTCTCGTCTACTCTCCCTGCTCGATGATTTTTATTGCTCAGAGATCACTTGGCTTATCATCTACTCTCCATACTCGATGATTCCCTCGTATTGACCTCTTGCTCTGGCTAGCTAAACCTGCTAGTAAGATCAGGCGCCGCACACGAATAAATTTGGATACAACAAAAATCATGCTAATGAATTATTTAATGAAAAAATAGAAGTCATTCAGATTATTTTGTTGGATGAACAACTTAATTTTTGTTGGTGCTACTATTAGGCATTCAATTGAAAGATTTAGCATGCTCACCAAATGTTTATACTCTCTTACTGAATTGCACCCTTTCACACACACGAGTGACAAAAGATAAAATATCTCAATTAAGATAATCAAACAAAGTTTAATACAACAGGCCATAATGGCTCTTTCCATGAACAATAGATATAGGTTTAATTTTTAAATATTACCGATGAGATTTAATTTCAACCTCCTACTATATTTCAGATTTACCAAAAGAATTGATTAGCATTTTATGTAGTAGTTAAACAGCTGAAAAGAAATCATACCTGATTTAAAATTCAGGTAAGTTGCATCCAAACAAAATACTTTGCAAAGACCAAATTAGTGTAGTACACCTGTATATATGACCAAATACAGGAAATAAGGAAGAATAAAATGCTAGCATGTACGTTTTTTCAATTAAAAAAAAGTGGAGCATTGGACACATAGTTCCATTAAAAAAAGCGAATGTTCCAGGAAATAAACTTCAAACAGAATAAAAATGCAGCTAGAACAAGTAATAAAGAAGTTTAACACATTATGAGTATATAAAGCAGTTCCCTTGTGACGTGGACATGTGTGCAAAGATGCCATATTAAACAGTTGCAGAAATAACTGTATAATGAAAATGATTATTAAAAGCTTGCAAGACGACCTTTAATGAGGTCTGGGCAATGTACATGCATAGTAAATATATTAATACCCACTTAGATATTATGCAAATGTGAAATAAAGTATACCCTAAATATCAAACAGACGTTTAAGGATTTGAAGTCACATATCTCAATGCTAATAGTCACATACCTGAACAACAAATTAAGAGAAATGAGTCTCAAATCAACATTCAGGGAAAAAAACGCAGTGGAATATTAACTCTCTATAATTAATAGGGATTTTTACATACCTAACACTTAAAACATCTCTATTTACTTATCTAACACCTAAACTTTAGTATTTACCCTTCTACCACCTAAAAGCCCTATCCCTCATCAAATATACCATTATGTTTCTATCCCGTCAAAACCTAATCCCGAAAGTTGTATTTCGCACAAGAATCATCTTCTCCAGCTTGTGCGAATACATCCGAACAGAGCAGCTCCTTTTCTTACATTTGAATCCCATCGTCTTTCCCATTTCGTGCAAAGCTCCAGCCCAGTCAATATTTCGTTGGTTCCAACCTTCAAATTGAAATAGAGGCTGAAGCAGCTAAAAGCCATCTCAGAAGAACGTCAAACATATGAAGTAACCGCAAGCAAACAAGAGGATAATCGATTGAGTGATCAAACAAATTGCAAAAAAACTTGCTTGTGCTAGATTTGTTTTCCTTTATACATTTTTCATTTCAAAACTTGAGGAGAAAATGTTTAGAGAAAGAAATGGAGACTTGTTTCGAATGAAGCATAATTAGATTCAGAATCTAGTATACTAATTTCAGGAAAGCAACTTTTGAGCGGCGTGGAGAAGACGATCGGAGATGGGAGTTGCTCGATCGGTCGTCGGATGGAGAAACGATCGTCGTGGGCTGCGTGGAGAAGATGGCCGGCGTCGGCAGTGTGGTGCACATGGCAAAGAAGAGCCGGCCGAGCGAGGATGAGGCAATAACGAAGCAAACGTGTGTGAAATACAGTTTTTGGGTTTGGTTTTGACAGGAGAGAAACGGAGTGGTATATTTGATGATGGATAGGACTTTTAGGTGGTAGAAGGGTAAATACTAAAGTTTAGATGTTAAATGAGTAAATATATAAGTTTTAAGTGTTAGATATGTAAAAATCCCTAATTAATATTGCCACCAGATGCCACCAATTCCAATCTAACAGAAGTCACTCCACACAACAGGGGGAACAATCACACAAGAAAGTCAAGATAAAGAAGGAAAAAGCATAAGCATAAGTAGACATGTGTGATATGAAAGCTAGATAGTTGGTTCTTATGGGTTTTTTTAACATTCTTTCAGGATTTATGCTTGGCTCAATTTGTATATGTATCGACCTTCTTTGAAGATTTTATTTCCTTTGAAGATTTTTTTTTTTTTCCTTTGAAGATGTATCGACCTTCTGGTGCATGCATGTATGGCTGCTGTTGCAGGCTTGTCTTTCTAAGTGCCATAAACATGTTTGTTTGGGACATGGGTTCTTTTTTTTAAAAAAAAAAATTAGTTGGCCAGGAGGCACATAAAACATCTTGCCAAACTCTAAGAAGAATTTTCTTTGCTACATGATGAAATGGTATGTCTAGAATCTAGTGCTTTCTAATGTAACTATATAATATGATAGATGAAATCATGCAAATATAATCAAAATTCACAATTCATAAAACATGAATTTCAAAACAATATTAGTCTCTTTTGAAGAAAATTATAAAACAAATAAATTTATACAAATGATAATTTTATGGTTGCCTAAACAGAGATAAGCATAACAATTCAGAATAAATGAAAATTACACGTCATTTGAAAATCATTCAACAATAAAAAAATCAAATTGTAGGAGTTCTCACAAAATCCAATCATGCATGCAGAACAATAATTCAAATAAAAAATAGAAAAAATGAATAAAATAAACCACCAAAATTGCAATCCAAGTCTCCACCCAATACAAGATGGCTTCCCTTGGATTTTGGTGGTCATAAATTACACATTGCTAGAAAGATTCACATCAAAAGAACACTAAGCACAAATAGGAAACAAAATATTCAAAGAAAAAGACTACTACAACTTGCCCTTTTACATGCCTCTAAGTATCCTTTATTCATAATCACATCCCTTTCGAAATAAAAATAATATCATAAAAATCGGTACTGCAATTCAATCCTAGAACCCTAAAATGCCACTACATGAAAATTCCATATTTGAAGAGAACTAATGGCTTACTAATAAATGAAGACGCTAACAACAGGCCCACAAATAATTATGGAATCTAGTCTACTATGTGAATTGTAGAATCAGGGTAAAGTTTCAGTTAGTGTTAACATCGGGTCAAATTCACGGGAGTTAGACTGGATTTAAACTTCAAATTAATAAATTCAGGTCGATAAATCGAATAATGAATTATAATTGAAAACATTCCCTTCTTTAATTCTCTCCCCTCTCACCACCATCTTCCAATTCAGAAACAATAGCATAAATATATCACAATAGCAAATTATTGCTACAATACCATAAATTTGCAACAACATATGGTACCATAAGGGCATGATTACCAATCTTTATAATAATTTCTCTTCACCTTCCTCATCACAATTGGCGTTATTCTCTAAAATTCAAGAATAAAATTATAACCAAAGTCAAATTCAAGAAAGAAAGGGAAGAAATCAAAGACCATCATCAAAGTTGTAATAAATTACTTTTACATTAACGTCACAGGAGGAGCAAGTACATTATTTTTTTGTAAGGTTAAAAGTACGGCATGTTATAAGTAAGCTAACGGGACAAGTAAAACTTGATTTGAAGAAAAGATAATATGCATGAGTGATGATAATAATTTAATTTGACAAAAATAATCACAAACTGACAAAGAGTGAAATATGAAAAATGTCTCATTGGAAATCAACAATGTTGCTGAAAAGAGGAGAGTACTCCAATTGGTGAATTTCTCCATGCAACCAAACATCACATCGAATGATAATTTTGGTTCAAATTCCAATTTTCCATTTAGCTCTCCTAATAACCTAACTTTCAAAAGTAAACACTTCTCACCTTCATTTCACCATCTTATCTCGAGGAAGTTATGTTATTTGATTATTTCATTTGCTCTTTAAGATATATATTCATTATCCATAACTACTACATATTGTATCTCACGCTTTCTCTTAGAACCACCTTATAATTTTAACAAATAAGTTTTGTTTTCCTTTCTTATAAAAGTGGTCTATATTTGGCTTGGTAGCTATACTTTAAAAATTAATCAAGTGCTCCTCTCCTTTCTCAAAGCATGTATTTGCTATTGCAAGATCATGCACCACTGCAAAATCAAATATAACTTTGCCCATCATATTCATATCCAAAACTTCATAGCTACCATGAATTCTCTTATTACCCAATCTAATGGAGAAATATGCATCAGGGTCTTCCTTCGATATAAAAAATCATCCAAAAGCGTCAGGGCCTTCGATATAAAAAATCATCCAAAAGTCGGTTCCACATGTCAGAATGAAGAAAAGAATTTGCTAAGAAAACTAAAATGATACAAAATTATTATGCTTCACCGTGAGCAAAATTATTATGCCACAAAATCTACAAAATTTTCATTACTCTTATCTCAAAAACTGGTAAAGTAACAGGATCATTTTTCTTATATAAGAAATACGAAGTCAAATGGTAGAAAAGGTAAGTCATTCATTCAAGGTAGGGCATGTTCCAGCCAGCAATGGAGACTCACCTGTGCTGTTTTCTGCAAGCTCATTCAGATCTCACGTACTAATTTGTAAAAATGTGCTGAGAAGAAAACAGTAATGTAGCTTAAGGAAATTAAAACCAGATGTCAATTGTAAAGTTGTCTAGCTTCCAAATGAGAATAATGGGGCTTTCCACATATCCTTCTTCTATAGCTGACCACAGTGACATAGCCTGATCATGAAATGCTGGGCATGGGAGCTTCGTTTTGAGATATCTCAGTTGGTCTGGCCACATAACTTCCTCTAACAACTCGGTTATAAATGCACTTAAATGACTGTGAACCATATGGCTTATTGAGCAAACTAATAGGCAATCTTAGAGATTGCTTTCTACGGTTTCTTCCTTTAACGAATATGCTGAAGCTACCATCACGCTCATATTTTTTATTACTCTGCTTCTCACTGATAGAATCAGCATGTTCTTTCAAAGATACCGTAGGCTTTGGCTCTGTTTGAGTGTCAGAAGGCCCATGAGTTTCCACAGATTCTTGTTTCACTGCTTCTAAATCCTGTGGGACCATAATCTCACTCTGCGGAACAGATGCTTCACCTAGTTCTTTCTGGGATGTTTCTCCAACATTGCTGTCCCCCTGAGGTGACGATTTAATATTAGCATTATCAGATTGATTAATTATTTCTAATGTGGCATCAGAAATAGGATTGGCAACAGTTGATGTAACAGAGAATTCCACAGGATGACAGCCAGGCAATATAGTTCCTGGCATGAACTCAGATGCACTTGGATTCATATTACAGTGCCAAGAAAAATGGTTTGGATGAAACACATTACTGTTCATACCAAATGTGCTGCTTGGTATAGGTTGAGGTTGACTATATGGTGGACTATATGGAGGATAAATAAATGACAAAGGAGGTATGATACTAGGGGGACGAGGAGCTGGATGATAATAGGGGTGATGAGAACCACAAATAGCAGGCGCTGTAGGCATGATAGAGGGTGGCCCTGGATGAAGGGTGGAATTCAAAGGCCATGGTGCGACAGCTGCAATGGGACTGGAGGGGAGGCTAACATTCATAGGAATAGGACTTAGCACAATTGTGGGAGATGGGTTGAAGGGTGCTGCAGCGGCAGACAAGGCAGACATTTTCTTGTTAGGCTCTCTTACTTCACCTATATCCAATAACAACCTTCCCTTGTCATCATAACTATCAGCATTGCTTGGAGGATTAACATTTTGAAGACCCTCGTGAAAACTAGCATTCACATTTGGCTCAATGCTACTAGATAGCACATCCATGAGACATTTTTCTGTTGACTCATCAGAAACTGAGACCTCAGATATTTCACAATTATCAACATCAGAAGATGCGCTATCAACATTGTGATCACTCCTGCAAATCTCCTCATGAATTGCGTCACTGGAAATAATAGAGTCTGGAACAATCTCACTGAGCATACCCCCAAATGAAGCCACTTCTACGTCTGAAGAAAAAAATGCAGAGTTGCTTTCTCTGTCGCCATTGTTCAGGGATTTTTCTTCTTTATACGTATCTTCCACCTCATTCTCTAAGGTAAACAATGGATATGGAGTACTCTCATCTTTCTCTTCGGTGAGGCTTTCGGAATTAATTGGGGTACTACCAAGTACTGAGTTGTGCGGGTCTTCTTTCTCTTGGCTTATGTTTGTCAAATCAACTGGTACATGGGACTCTTCTACAGAATTCTCTGTCAATAATAACTCATTGACCTCTGGTTCATCTTCTCTTGTTGGCGACTTCTGATTAAGGTCTTTGGACTTTGGATCCTTCCAGATCTGAATTTTAGCTATTGTTCCTGGGGGTGCCAAAGCCACATCCTTATAGGATGGAGAGGTTCCAAGGCTAACAATCACATTATTCTGTGACTCTAAAACCTCACTCATCAAATTCCTCTGACCATTCATATCAACCGATAACAAATTATTATCATTGTCTACCAGTGATTTTGTTTTCTCATTGCGAAATTTAGCAATATTTGCTGTCTCGTTGATGCTAGATGATGCTGACTTTATTCTATATGCCACGGTCTTGTATATCTTACGACCAAATCTAGTACCCGGTGATTGAGTTTTTGAGTGGTAATAATCAGCATAACTACTAGGGACTACAGTTCTCTTCTTTAATACATAATAGCGGCTACTAGAATAAGAATATCTTGGTTTGGTTTGAGCGGGTTCAATTGGAGCATCTCTTTGATAGTTATTTGATATCCCATTAACTGGTGCACGTTGTTTGAGTCTCTGTCTGCCTGATGCTACTGACCTTGGAACAGGTTGCCAACCTTCTTCCACATCCATACTTTCTTCTGTTTGAATTTTATTAGCAGCGTCATGTTGCTCCTCAGAAGCTACTTCAGACTGCCTGACAGCTTTAATGTCCTTTTCCAACACCGAACAATCATGTTCATGCTCAAAACATACAGAATGAGCCTGTTTCTCAGGGTCTCTATCTAGGAGTTCGTTTACTAGCTCTACTTCATCTTTATTTGTTGACTCAGAAGTTACATAAGATCCATCCAAATCAGGTGAATTCAAGTTCTGGGAGGACCGGTTTTTCACCTAAATTAAAAAAAAAAAAGGGCATTAACTTCATATTAATAAAATTGATTGTTGACCACTGATACTTCCAAGCATCCTGAGTTCTTGACTACTTGAGTTAACTTTTCCATCGGACTTATAACATCATATCCACTTTATTTACACTACTACTGAAATAAGCTTCTAGAATTATTAAAAGTTTTATTGAATAATTTCTGACAATTCTTTTAACCAAATGAATCAGTTACCTTCCAACTGAGGCTTCTCTTCCTTATGGACTCAGCATCCCTTCCCCTGATTTCTTGACTTGGATTTATATAATCAAGCAGGTCAGATACACTGCCAAAGAGAAAATTGTAAGTTGTAGAATGACGAAGCACAAACAAATAAGTACAGCAGTAAGTCGATCACATCTGTTGGCTCAAACTACATAAAAAATGTTGGCTATGAGAAACTAAGTATGCATCATCTAATCGATAAAGACTGTGAATGTTCTGTATGAACCTTAGGTGGCCTTTACTGGCAATAGATGCATCTGGTTTCTTGGTGCCATTGCGTGCAGCTTCTTGTTGCTCAAATGCCTTGGACTCAAAGTACTCAAGCCAGGCAGCAGTATCCTACAGAAGACAGTGATAGCAATTTCCGAAGAAATTCACCAATGGGAAACAAAATTTATCTATTATCAGCTTTCATAAGTCGATTTAAATGGGAGTTACCTGAGTTCGTAAGTCATCAGGTCCAAGTTTTGCTCGAAGAATTTGCAAGGTTGTTTGTTCATGCTGAACACTCAGTTGATATGCTTCCATTAGGGAGAGTGCAATGGCTATAGCATGGTAACTTGCTGCCGTCTGATGAAACAAATGAGAAATTTTAAGAAACTTCAATAAAACAACAACACACAGAAAAGAGAAAAAATATCCCAAACAGTTGATAACATAGACTAGCATCAGTACTCCATGTATGATTGAAGCCTGGCTATAGTATTGATTTATGCCTTAAGTTGCTTAAGGAACTTAAAGCTTAAACCAGTAAGAGAATTGTGAATTTGTCCCACCTGTAGGGATTTGAATTCTCCAAAAAAGGATTAGAAAATTAAGGAAAGGGTAAACATAATTACAACAGTGAGCTCAATTGTGAATCTTGTAAAATGAAACATGAAACAGTAGCCAAAAAATTGAGATTAAGATTTGCAGGATACCTGAATATGATCAGGACCAAGTAACCTCTGGTTGCATTTTAAAGCTTTATGGAGATATCTAAGTGCGACATGCACATTTCCTAGGCCTTCTTCCATCATTGCAACATTGATATATGTAGCAGCTGTGTTTGGGTGAGAAGAGCCACAAGTGAGATGAAGAAGATACAACGCACGCTTCACATACCTGGTTATCAAAAATCTAGCTTTTGAGAACTACATAGACTTGTCTGACGGAATCTTGAAGATGGTTACTTAAATGCATAGCTCATAGGATTAACAAATAATATATGAACAAGATGTTACCAACAAAAAAATTAGGAATATTTAATCACAAAAGTCCATCACATATGAAAAACCATCCAAGGATAAGCATGCCGACTGCAATGATAGTTGGATGAAAAGCACAGTAAATAAAGGCAAATGAATCAAAAGATATCTTAAAAAATAGAAACTTCATCCGATGACTTAACTCTGAAACATATGCATAGAATGCCTTTTTAATCCCAAAAACAAAAAAAATTCCTCGGATTGAAATGTAGAGAAAGCCAACAGAATTATCACATAAATGCATGTTTGAAGAATAGAAAGATATCAAGCACAAAATACAAGATTTAAGAGTGACTAACTGAAAGACAATGATTTTTATGATTTTCAACTACTGCTCAAAGATGCATGAAGTTCCCGCTTTGAAAATTCCTGCAAGTTTCTACCTTTAATTCTCACCCCCTTTTTAAATTGAAAGGTCTAATGGAAAATAAATCACCATGTTTTGGCCCCAAAGTAAAAAAAAAAATACTTAAAGAAAGAATAGGCAGTGTGCATATATGCAACCAGAGAATGAAGGCAACTTGTTTAAAGCAACAAAAAGCAGTTGCACCTCAGGAAAAAGTTCGGCTCATGGGAGGCGGTAAACGTTTTGGATAGCTAAGTTTGATTTTATTATTATTATTTTAAGAAGCCTTTGTAAGCACTGAAGAGGTATGAACAGCAACATGGCTGATCATATAATGCAAGACCTGTTTTCTCAGGGAAGCGTTAATAATAAACAAAGAAATTAAAATATCTACTTATATATCATCCAAAAGCATGAACTGGACTTTCTTAAGAAGATATGCAATTAGCAAAAGTCCAATAGAAAATTGGTTTTTTTTTTTTTTTTTTTTTTTGAGAACTCATTTTGATATAGTTGAAGATAAAGGAAATTAGATAATTGGGAAAAGTTAATTATGTATAAGACACAAGGAAAGGAACTTACTTCAGAGCCAGTTCTGTATGCTGAAGCCTATAATAGAAAACAGCCAAGTCACCATAACTCTTCATCGTATCAGGGTGATCCAATCCTAGCTCTCTCTCATTAATATCCAATGCCTTTTGTTGATAAATTGTGGCCTAACAGTAAAAGAAACTCTAATAGTAACTCTCATCACAGAAAGTAAGAATCACAAAACTTAAAGTATAAAAGAATGTGGAGAATAGTTAAGAAGATGGAGGCATAAAATTAGAAGAAAAATAATTGCGCATGTGATATAAATTACAAGATGATCAATCGAAGATAAAGTCATACGTAAACCCGATTAGATATATTGAATTATATTATACATAAAAATGGAGGTAATAGAAGAGGAACAAGCTAATGGGACTCGAATTACTTTTTAAAAATGGACAGAAAACTCAGGGTGCTCTGTACTACGAGGTTATCATGATGACAAGAAGGAAAACTTTACAGTGGACAGTAAAATCAGCATGCTGCATCAATGAAGTTGTCAAAAAAGCAATAAGAAAGGTTACAAATTAAAGAGATACGCACGTGGAAACAGCAGTTAAGAAGGATAACGCAGTCAGGAATTGAAGAGATGATTTTGACATGCAAGCAGAGGCCCAACTAATGTTATGGACAAATTTTGTGCAGATAGTTTAGAAAGGAAAAGATTTAAACCAAACTTAGTAGGTTTGAAGTTGTTCAAAAAAAAAAACCTAATAAGGTTCAACAAAAGTATAAGAAAATCATGAATCTCCTACCATGTTTTAAGTTAATGCCCTTGCCTATACCTTATCACCATCTAAGTTTTTACTGAGACCATTACTACCTATAGTTTCGGGATTGTCAACCTAAAAGCCAATACAAGAATTTGTGCTTCTTCAAAACAATTGATGAAGACACTGGTAGATGGCAGATACATCCTTATCACCTAATAGTAATTTTTTGTTTCTACCTGATTGAAGTCACCAGTATGGTAGAGAACAACAGCAAGAAGACTGTAAGCTCCAGCTGTCATCCGATGGTATGGACCACACACTGCTATCAACTTTGCCAATGCCTGCAATAATGTACACTATGAATAAGAAAAAAAAATACAAAGTAAAAAAAGAAGTTTGATTATTGAGTTAATAAATGCCTTTGTTCCATAGCTGACAGCATCTTCAAGTTTGCCCTTATCAAGAGCTGTTTTTGATGATTCCAATAGCTGACGCCCATCTGCCGATGAGCATGCAACTTGCTGCAAAGAATAATTAAATGAGAGTTATTTTTCAATGCAAAATTTAAAATCAGAACTCCAAAATAAGTACAAATTCTCATTACCTTATGCACGGGTACCAAACTAATTATATCTAATTTGTTAAAGGGCAAAGAATAATTGATGTCAAAGTCTCGGGGTGCAACTTCAATGCCCACCTAAACAAAGAGAAGTTACTACAGATTAGGTAGTGATGACAGATGTACCATCCAATCCAAACAAGGCAGCGGAATTCTTTACCTTATGGCATAACCCCCTTAAAATAGCATACTTCCTCACATCATGATAATTTGCTGCAGTAAGTTCCCATCCATATCTTTTCTTCAAGAACACCTCCAACCATTTCCAAACAGTAGGATGAACTTCAGGAGCATGAACCATATTCCCAGTTTCGGGAATGCCAAGAAGCAAGTTAAGAGTTGCAGCTATCAACAAAGCCAAGTCCCCAGTTTCTGAAGCAGCGGCAATTACAGCTCGCAAAATGTGCTTGAAAGCTCTTACAATCATCTCGTGAATACAAAGAGATTGCACATGTGACAGTTTCTCTGACAGCTTTACCTGAAAAAGGCAAAGAAATAAGGAAGTTAAATTTACAGTGTTTACATGAAATATTTTGGGAAGTAAGATTAGCAAAATTATTTATATTGATTTTATCATGCAAAAAAAGGGAAAAAGAAAATGCTATACCTATTGAGGTTAAAATTGGGATGGTGCCAAGGGTACTATGTAACAAGAGAATAACTTAGATGCTAAGGTGGAAAATGCTTTAAAATAACAATAACTTCATATATAAGATATGGATGGAAGTGTCGAGCAATTAAAAAAAAGTTACTAATAATCACTTCAATATATGAAATATGAGACTTAAGTTGAATGGGTGGAAAATCTAGGAAAGATAGCTGAAATTGATTATATTGGAATGAGCAGGAAGTAGTGCTAGTGAAGACTGAGTTATAGAAAATAGAATTAGGTGGTTTGGGAAAGCATAATGGAAAGCAAAAAAGCACAAACAAGGCCTGGAGAGAAAATTAAGAGAGAAAGGAATTGAAACGAACAAAGGTAGGCCAAATCTAACATGTTATAATAAGGAATTGCAAAGAAAGATTTAAAGCTGAAGTTGGGTTAAGAAAAATCGTGGCGATAATGATCAAGGAGGAAACCTTTACATTAGCAAATAGAAAATTCTTGCTCAGGCTCTAAATTTCAGAAAAATAACTAATTGTTTTACTAAAATTAAAAAACTTGCTGAATTAATTCAAAAGTAGACAAAGGAAAAATGTGCAGTACTGCCAACAATAGTTCTCACTTTTCCATCCAGAAATAGTGTAATAACACTATTGCATCTCAACCTTAGAAAAAAAATTTATAAGACAGTTAACAATCTGATTTCAATCCAATGACCTTGGATCAAGATCTACTCAAAATTATTTGATCTGATCTTCAGCAAACTAAGTTTGGTTCTAGCCCGGCTCGATCCAGTGTAGATATGACCATAAAACTAATTTTATTTGATCAATTTTCAATATCTAAGACAAATTCTCAGTTCAGCATGTATAAAATCATAGACATAAAAGCATAGATGCATAGATACATTAACTCAAATATAAATACTATAAAAAAATGTGCATGTTAATTCATACATGCACGTATATAACTTTTTATCCAACCTCAAGCTAGCTCAATCCGATCCAGGCTTCAATCAATTCAAGTTCAATTTAAGATGGGCATAACTTATTAATCATCTCATTAATTTTAATCCAAGCTAAAAGTTTTTATTTTTTTTATTTTTTATTTTAGAGTGATCTTCGAAAACACTGTCGTTGCCAGGTCCCAAGTCTTGGATGAGAAAAGTGGAGAGTTGCGTTAGGTAGTCGACAGCCAGCGTAAAACTTGTCGAATAATCATGACACGAATCCTTTAAAAAATTGTGTTAATGCTGGGGCGTCCCCTGGAAGCGACGCGCTGTATGGCCTGAATACAGTGACAAGTGTGCAAAGGCCGCTGCATCAGCGCCCGGGTGTAGTGTTAAATAGGCAAGGGTTCCCACATCAAGGACGGATGTGGGCAAAGAAGCTAGTCCATGAAACTAAAATTAGGATAGGAACTTGGAATATAGGTTCCCTTACAGGAAAATTAATGGAATTAATAGATATTATGATTCATATGAAGATAAATATTCTGTGCATTCAGGAAACTAAGTGGGTTGGAGAGAAGGCTAAGGAAATTGATAGTTTAGGATTTAAACTATGGTATTCAGGTAGGAGTCATACTAGAAATGGTGATTATTCAAGACGATATAGAGCTTTTTTGAATCTCACACTTTAAATCCTGTGAAAGGCAAGCAAAATCTAAGTGGAGGATTTATATAAAAACTTCTTCAACAATATCATATAAGAAAGTGTTCTCATCATACTGTTCCATGGATCAGCTAGAGAGATTAGGATGCAAATTGTGTTCAATTTTGCAAAATGAGTAAATGTTTGTTAATAGTCAATTTCATATGATTGAATATATCATTTGGGTACTAACCTCATTTTGTATCATTTTAGGCTTCTATCTATCTTACATTTTAATGAAAAGATGCGGAATTTAGGAAAACCCCTATTTTTTTGCAAGCAAATGACACACGCTTCCTAGGATAAAGAAAGTACACCAAATTCTTAAAAAGACGACAAACTACAATTTATACGATAAACAACAAACTTTTTAAATAAAACATGACACTTACAACAAAGGACGCTTACAAACGACACTTACAAACCTTTAAATAAAAGCTCCTAAAGTTGCATTTCTTGAATGAGAAGAACGGTACTGATGGGGTGGATACTTGCGGGAAGAAGAATGAGATTAGAAGCCAAGACGAAGAGCGGAGAAGCTCGCAAGCCTTCCCAAGAAGTAGAAGAAGAAGAAGTGGAACAAGCTCTCAAGCTTTTCCAAAAAGCCATAAATTTTCATGTCCAAAAATCACATTATATCCACCTTAAAAAACTCTCAAAACATGTACTATATATAGGAGGAAAGGTTTGAAGTAATCCCAAAATAGCACCCAAAAAGACAGCACAGGAACCAGGTAGAGGCAGCCACAGGAAAGCAGCCAGGGAGCAATCCTAAAAGGCAGCTCGGGAACCGGAAAGAGGCAACCACGGGAAAGAAGCCAGGGAGCAATCCGAAAAGGCAGCACAGTAACCGGGTAGAGGCAGCCACGGGAAAGCAGCCAGGGAGCAATCCGAAAAGGCAGCACAGGAAGAAACCGAGGAGACACAAAGAAGGGGAAGAGGCAAGGTTCCAAACTCCACATAATTAGCAACCAAGTGCAATAACTTCACAAAATAATGAGCTAAAACATCAGCTCAAGCATTAATGAGCTAAAACCAAGTAGTTCCCAAGACTTTAGCTCAAAACCAAAGTAGCCAAAGCTCAACCCGAGAGCAACAAGCAGCCCAAAGACCAAAAGAACCCAAGTTGTTTAGACCCCCCCTGCTTACATCAACTTGCATCATACAAGTTATTTTCTTTTGGTAGCTCAACAATCTCTCAAGTGAAATTTCTTCCAAGGCATTAATCTCCTCTCTCATGGCATCATTCAAATTCATATTTTCTAATGCCTCAAATAAGGTTTGTAGAATTTTAATAAAGTGATGTTTACAAGGAAGACTTTATGCATAAAAGAAAACTTTTGAAAGGATATGCATTGGGTTATAGGGTAACAATGAGATGTGTTGTAATGGGTTGGTCATTATTATTTGATGGTGGTTTCGAGTTTTGAGCTTGTTGAAGATTTTGGCTGGGCTTTGACCTCCTCATATAGGCCTAGTGATGAGAATTTGCATAGCTGGAATATCAAGATGGAAGATGATAGTTTCATCAATCTTATCTTCTAATTGGTTGATTTCCCCCCAAAGATAAGATTTGAGTAAATGAACTTTGTTTTTCATTAAAGTGACATATTTCAAGTGAAGAATTTATTGGTAGTCAAATGCTAAAATTTATAACCTTTTTTGGGATAAGAAATACCCTAGAAAGAGACATAATTGAATGCTCTAGGATAAAGCTAACACTAGTGAAATTTGTGGATGTGAACATAAGCAACATAGCCGAAGATTATTTGAAGAAGCTTAGAGAATAAATGTTTGTAAGAAAGAATTCAGTAAGATTGTTTAGGTGACTTTTGAAACAATTCACTCTTGAGGGTATTCTATATATTAGATATGTGAAAATTAGGATAACTTTTCACATTATCTTTTGAGAATTTGATTTTAGAATAGAAGAGTACTGATGACTTTCAGAATGTGAAAATTTTTTATTTCTACCATCTCATTTTATTAGGCGTGTCAGAACATAAAAATTGATAAATAAGGCTTAATAATTGAGAAAATATAACAAAATATGATTAAAACAATCACATGCATTATCAATTTGAAATTTTTTGATATTAGCATCAAATTGATTTTTTTTATCATAGAAACAAAAAAAGTAAGAATAATGATGACATTAAATTTTTGTTTAATAAGATAAACCAAATCATTCGAATGCAATCTCCAATAAGAGTGGTAAATTCTATATCTTTAGAAATATTAGGGGCTTTGAAGGGTCCCCAAATATCATAATAAATTACTACAAGGAGTACAGGATCAAGATTTACTTTCACAACAAATAACTATAAGATGTTTTGCAATTTCACAAGTCTCACTATGAAAGTTTTCAATGCCAATATTTATAAAAAGAGAAGGAAATATATATCGTATAGTTTTGAAAGAGGTACATCTTAGTCTATAATAAAGTTACTAAATGAAATTAGTATTTGGAGTGCATATGATGAATTATGAAAGATGATTTTTGTCATCAAGAAGGTATAGCCCATTATTTTCGCAAATTCACGTTGAGGTTCTAAAATATACATAGAAGTGATCTTTGATGATTTTATATTATAGTGGTGGTCTCTGATGATTTGAAGAATAAATAAAAAATTAACTACAATGGGAGGAATGTGTAGTACATTGTTGAGGATAAAAATGGGATGAATAACAATATTCCCTTGATATGTAACAATTGTTACTGAGACATCAACTACTTTTATTTTCTCTTGTTGGGGCAAAGTTTGCAAGCTTGAGAAATATTGGCAAGGCTTGTGATATGCTCGTTGGATCCTAAATCTAGGATTTAGGTTAGAGAAGGATTATTTGATGCATTAAAAGTGCAACAATTAAAATTCATATCAATTTGAGCTAGAGAGCATGACTCAAATGACTATTTGAGGGAGTTAAGGAATTTCCTGATCTTGTCGATATCTTCTAAGTTGAGCGATTCTTGTTCCACAAGACAAACCTGCCCTTTTGAGCAGCCTTCGTCGTGTCCACCATAGTTTTGGGCATTCTGTGGAGTTCTTAATATTTTCTTTGACGTACCCATTTTTCTTACAGTAGTTGTACCATAAGTTGCTTTTTGGAGAAAGTTTTTTTTTTTTTGGGGAAGAGTCAGTAGCAACAAGTTCTTTACATAAGAGTTCTAAGATTGTCATAGTACATGTTTAGAGATGGGGTTGTCAAGCATAACCATCACTCTTCCTTCTTTAGTTCATATGAATGAAAATACCTCATTTAGAAATGGTAGGCTCTCTCTACTTATGATTTGAATATTAATTTGGTCAAATTCATTATTGAGTCTTGTAAGAAACTCAAGCACCATTTTTCTTTCTATAAATTGCTTGAGAATTATCGTATCATCGCTACACTTCATTTTGAGAATTAAACGAAAATACATTTAAAATATATTAGAATTGAAGAGTTTAAATATAAAGCTATTAATAATATTTAAAAATTATATCTCACTTTCCTATATCAAGTGATTCTTTATTATTTCTTTTCTAATTTTCATTCTTTTTATAATTTTATTATAATATCTGCTTGAATCATAATCTTTCTCTCCTTCATAAATAAACAAGCAAGATCGTGAGCTAACTCCATCTCATAGAATTAAGCTCAAAATCGAGCTCAAATTCGATTATTTAATCAAGCTCAAGCTCAAGCGATAGGCAACTCGAGCTCAACTCAACTTATTTACAACCTTAGTTCCTAGGGCTCCTATAATATCAACCTTGTGGTAAAGTGAGGCTCCTTAGAGTTATTATGCTACCTTTCTATTGTTGCACTATATGATTCCTATCATAACTACAACTTATTTGGGACTATTACTCCTCTTTGATTCCTATTTTATATGTAACTTACACATGTCTATAACTCACTATAAATTAGGTACTATTCTAACTCTTATCTACAATTGATGCCTATTAGGATTGTAGGTTGGCAACAGGTGGGCTATTAGAACAAAGCTATTGTATATCTAATTTTACTTGTTACAAGAAGCATTCTAAGGCATGTAAAAAGAACTTTAGCTTAAATAAAATTCATTTTTGTGGATGTGAGATATCATTATTTTTCAGGAATTCAATCATCGATCACACGTGCGACTTGAAACATTTCAGGAGAGACAATCACTTTGCTCAAGTGAAAAGCTTATTGTTTAGTTCATTATGTTCCTTCATGTTCGCTTTTTACCATAAATTAGTGATTAATTGATACAGTGATTGGTGTATTTTTCATATTTCTAGCATATAATTTCATTTCTATGCATAATACATTAATAAATGTGATTTTCCTTCTTTTTTTTTTTTGGTTAATTTTGTGTGCCCAAGATTTATTCTTGATCAATTTTTTACAATATTTGAACGAGATCTCTTATTTATTATAAATATTGGATTGAGATTTTAATAGATATGGTTAAATATTTAATATGGGCTATGAAATCTTTTGTTGACTTGAAGCGATCTTGTAAAATTTAATAATAAATTATGACTCCATATCACTATAAATAGAGCCTTAGAAGAAAGGATTTGGCATCCCACAATCATAAGCAAGTAAACAGAAATGGGAGAGTGAGGGGAGATGGTTTTTCCAGACAAGGAGTTTTTCAGATGGTTGCAGTAGGAATGGCTTTTATTTCTTCAAGAAGAATAAGTCAAATCCAGCTTCAATTCCTTAAAAAAGATAAGCTTTCGTCCATAGCATCAAGAAGCTCTAGTTTAAACTCTTGCAATAGATAATTGAAGATAATAACATGATCAACAACATATTCTTCTCCACGTCCAACCATCATTTTTATAGCAAGTGGTTGTGTTCGTTCAGTCACTGACATAGTGAAAGTGATATGAAAAGAAATCCTTGATGTGCCCATTTTCTAAGCTTACTAGAATATTGGATTTTTGTAAGATCGTGATCATATGTGAATTTTGCTGAACTACATAAAATTGTATGTCTTGTATTTGTCAATTGTGTTCGTTTTCTCATATTCATTTGATTTCAATTCAAAGTTTTATCACTATCCCAACATTTTATCTATTATAATTGATTTTATTAGGAGTCGCATGAAATTTAAATTTGTGTCATTTTATTCATCATATTTAGTAGTAATTAATTGTTTAGATTAGATAGTTTGCTTCACCCATGAGATTTGCATGTTTATTCTTGTATTTGTTGCATTAAATAGTTTGCATCTCATGAACAAAATCTACAAAAATAAAGATCACATAGCTTTTTATTTAATCAAGGGTTACTTTACCTAATAGATTTGCATTAGAAACCCTAGACCCTAGGTCGACTCACATCAAAAGGCATAAATGAGCATAATAAATAAACTTTTTGGAATAAATCTACACAACATATGATACATGTTACCTAGTTCATCCAAGCCTCCATCTATCCTGTCCCTCAAGCACAGGGAGTACAACTAACAGATTCTATATAACGTGAAATAATATCAATTGATGCTTCTACAACCAAAAATAACGATTGAACAGAATGCTCGCTTGTTCAGAAAATACAATGCTGTGAACATTCATAACTCCAAAAGTTGAGGTAGAAGATTTTTAGCCAAGGACAAATGTAAAAGATATTAAATATCCACCAATCTCACCAATAAAATTAAAAAAAATTGCACTTTCATCAAAAGTCCATGAACAATTTGACATCAGAGGGAGAAAAATGCCAATGAGTAAATATGAAAGCACAAGAAGGAAGCACTCATCTGCAATAAATTAGTAATTACTAAATAGAGTCAATAAAATATCCGTGCATGAAAGTGATATTTTTTACTTTTCAATGAAAGATCAACACTGTAGACAGAACACAACAAGCAGCCTAGAATATCATGATCTTTGCACATGTAATCTGATCAACGGCAACAGCTGCATTTGGAAGGAAGAAAAGCTAGTAGAAAACTTCATTATTTAACCGGGGACTACTGAAATTCCTTTCTGTGATTGAAATTTTTACTAACTTTTGGAATTGTAATTAAAAAATATTCATTTCAAAAAATCCAGGCATTTTTAGAATGCACGGCCTATTTGGTTTGACCTATTACAAAGAATGATGAAATTTATTAGAATATAAATTTTAGAATTAGAAAAACAAAATTATAAACTTGCAATTCAACCTATCATTTTGTGTGGAAATAAGAGTTGGAGCTACATGAAAAGCCACACAAAAGAATCTTACTAACACCAAGTGCAATATATCGTCAAGGAAGACCAAGTCACAATGCCATCTCACTTTGGAATCCCAATGGCAAGGCGAACAGCCAATGAACCTCATCCAAGGAGGTGGCGACCAGCTAAAACCTCCTTTTTCCTTACTTTTGTTGGGCTTAATCAACTGGATGAATTATCTAATCAGGTGTCGCACACCTCTTTTATAGAGTTGAATTAGTTAAATTAATTATTGTAGATAACATCTATTTCTTAAATAGGGGCTCATGTAAGCCAAATTGAAAATCTAATTCCTAACTAATTCTATTCCATTGAAATAGATTCATTGTTTCCTCTCCTCTTTCTTTAGATTGGCCACCAATCTTTCTATAGGATTGGTCACCTCACTCTCTCATTCAAAAACTCTTCATCCCAATCTGGGATCAAGATCAAATCTCATTATTTAGGCTCCTTTACCCAAGCAAAGGTTCAGACTCCTTAGGCAACCATCAGGAGTATAACAAAAACTTTGTTCTAAGGGGCTTATGAAATTTCAAGCAGATAATTGGAAGGGTATGTCCTTCCCTCCCTTTATCTCTTTCTTGAATAGTCCCATAATCAAAGGAGAAGGTGAACTTTGTTGTTCTAGGCATTGAAATACCATAATGCACCAAATCATGGACAGCGAGCTTTTAATGGATGATTTTGATAGATAATTTCAAAATGTCCAGAGGCATTGCATGAACTATAAACTTGTATGCAAATTTTGCATTAGATATCTTCAAGTATGATAATATTATCAGAAAAAACTACCAGATTAATAATTTTGGTGATGAAATGGTAAGAATAGCATGGTAACAAATTTGCAAAAGATTTGTGATATTAAAACTCCATGCACACTCAACAGGAATGGATGGGAAATGGTATTTATAAAAACCAATAACAAATGGTTGGGCAAAAGCAAATGGTAATGATTATTACGAAGATGGCGGTAAAAAGCTAAAGGGAAACATACATGCAGAAAAGATCCAGTGACTGGATGCTAAACAACAAAGAATAAATGCATCAAGAAAGACAGGTTATCTTTCAGACCACAGTGCCCCACCGATCAAATTTAGCAGGCCGACGTGTTGGAAGATCAACTTACAATTTGGCCTAAAGATCGCATTCTCAGGCCTCTGGTGTGCATGAAATCAGTAAGTGTCCGACCATCAACCGGTGAGAGTTCCAATGAACCGAAATCTGCGACCTGAGACATAATCCATATTGACATTAATGGAAATATTAGGCAAATTGGTTGCCTTTGTGAAACAAGAATATTGATAATTAAGAAAGGAACTTTAATTTACCAGCTTGGAAAGAGCAACTTCATCGTAAAATTTGAGAGCCATATCTGTTAATTCCTGTGGAGACTATACAAGAGGTTACTCTGAACAGTTAAAGCTTAAATGTTACATGCAACAAAAACTGATTGAAACTTCATGGAATAGACAATAACTATGATTGTTAGCCAGAAAAATATTACTAGCTAAATATCCATGTATTAAAATTTGCACATTATGCCGAGAATCAGGAATATATTTTTTGTCTATTATGCTTCTAAAAAGAAGATTAATGAGGAACAACAACAACAACAACAAGCCTTTATCTCACTCTGTGGGGTCGGCTACATGAATCCTTTTTCTCCATTGTATCATATTAAAAGTCAAATTCTCGTTTAAATCTAATAAAGAAATATCATTT
>NW_021320019.1:9138693-9162858 GCF_001605985.2 Dendrobium catenatum | reverse complement strand
CATGGTTTAAAATTGCGCAATGTGAGGCTTGCTTGAGGCCTGCCTTTGCGCAATTCTAGTAAAAAACGCCTCGATGCTTACACCTCGAGTTTTTTTTATGAGGCTTGCGCCTCAACTTGGTTGAGGCCCGCCTTGAGGCCTGCCTCGCCTCACTGGCATGAGGCTTACGCCTCACGCTATATATATTAAAACTTACATAAATCTTGAAGTAAATGTTCGACATTGGACTCTATAGGAGAGGAGGAAGGGGAGAGAGCAGTTCACCATAATGATGATTCAAATGAAAAACCCCTTAGTGATGAAAGTGCTAATGACTTATGAGTTCTTATGTGATATGTCATTGCTATTTATTTTTGGAAATCGGAATTATATGTTAATGAAAAGAATATTGGGATTTCGGAAAGATAGAATTTTGAGTTGAACTATATTTCATGTTGTCTTATTATTGAGATATTTTGATTTCACTTCATATCTTATGCTTTTTTATGTTTTATATTATTCACTCATTAATATATAACAAATTTATCATTTTATGTTTACGCAATCTTTTGATTTTGAGGCTTACGCCTCAAAATGCCTTGAGGCTTACGCCTCGCCTCACGAATGAAAAACGCCTCAATACCCGAATACGCAATTTTAAACATTGATCTAAGGCAGTACTCTCTAATCTTAACTTCCGCTGGAGCTACTCCAACCTTTTCATGTATATGCTCATTTCGTATCCTGTCTCTAAGAGTAAAGCCACTCATCCACCTGAGCATCCTCATCTCTGCAATAGTTAACTTAATATTATGCTTCTCTTTTAATCACCAACATTTTGCACCATAAAATTTATAGGGTAAAGAATTCATGTCATGATTATTCGACAAATTTTACACTGATTATCTACCATCTAATGCAACCATCCACTTTTCTCATCCAGGACTTGGAACCTGGCAACGACAAGTTATAAATAATGGAAGAATAATAGACAAAAGTCATAGATCAAGACATGTATATGATATGCAATTTTAGGAGTGAAACTCATAACGGTCAATCGGTATATTAAAAGATCAAGTGATATCTACTTCAATAGTTTTGAATATCTTCAATATATCAAATTAAAAAAATGATGAAATAAATAAAGATGTAACTTCCAAAGCTATCACTTGTTAGTTGAATGGAAAAGTACTTCAATAGTACCATACAAGAAAATATATATATACTATGATTAAAACTTACAAAGATCATATGAATGTTGGTGACAAACTATCACAAATAATTAAGTATGATAAAACTAAAAGAGTGGATTGAGAAATATTTTTATTATAAAAATCGAGCAAATTAATACCTCATGTACAACCACACAAGGATGAAGAATAAATGCAAACTGAGAACTCATAGAGTCATCATATATTGAATATAACATCAACATTATAGATGTTGACAAATAATATCATAAAAAAATAATAATAATTAAATTGATCACTTTATATGATAAATAAAAATTTTAACATAATAATTGAGCGTATAGAACACCCTTTACAAAAATTGGACCTGAACCGAATTTTTAGATAAAAGCTACTAAAATTGGCTTCGTGTTAGAAGATACAAACTCATAAAGTTTCTTTTGAATTGAATGTTTCTGCAATATAAATTCATAAATTATTTATCTCATATATGTATAACTTGGCAACTATCTTCAAATGCTTGATACATTACTAAATAATTGTGATAGTTTTAAAATTTTAACATCATGCTTTTAGATGTGTATATTAATGAGTAGTCCACTAGTCCTTATTGTGGCTGAATATGATTTATTGATTCATCATTTATAAAACTAAAACCTTTGAATCAACTATGCTAAAAAATTAATAGTAAATAGCCTAGATGCTACAATGTAATATTTATTTGTACAGTATAATTTATGACACTCAAATAGAGAAGCACATTTTGTGCATATTTGGAATATATTTAATATTTAGATTTTAAAAAAATGATTCATCAACAAGTTCTTTTGGCATTATTTTTGTAGATCCAAATGCTTGATTCCTATCCTATTTATTAAGAGATTTCATAAGTTCCGCTTTCTACCTAGCTCTCCCTTGCGAAAGTTTAACAGAGCATAAATTACCTCTATTTTTGTAAGCTGGAGCCTATGTATATTTATAAATATGTCTATATATATGCAATTACTACCAACATGCTATGAAACAATTTTATTAAGCTAAACTTAAGAGGAACATCTTATAAGTTTAATCACCATATAAATATATACATCATTAAAAAGAAAATAATGAGAGAAAAAAATGTTGATACAGTATCAAATGTGATCACATAGTGGACCCCTATCCTATAGAATTGGCCGTTAAAAATCATAGTTTTTCCTGTAGAGTGAAATCACTGTAAAAGCAACAACAAATACTCCCTCCCTCACTCTAAAATAGCTGTTGATTAGCATCTAAGCTAAAATTAATAAAAAGTCTTTTTAATGCAGCTAAGTATTGAAATGTAATATGGTAGAAACATCAAGTGACACATTATACCTGTAAGATACATTTTCATCTATACAAACAATGATATAGAGAAAGGAGAAGTACCATGCTAAATGAGTACCTTAAGATGAAGTCCTGTTTCAGAATCTTTCAATCTCATAAATGCTGAATCAGGTAACAGGTCTTTGAGTGTGCATTGACTCTCAGTTGATTTTGACTCTTTTAGAGTATCAATGCTCTTGAAATTTTGGACCTCACCCGCAACTTCTATGTCTGAAGATTTTCTATCAATGGCTTTACCGTTTTCCTCATTCACATCTTGTTTCTTCTTGGAATTCCTAAGAATCTTAAGAGGTTTTCCGAGGCCTTCAACCTTGGTTTCATTTCTTCCTTTTTCAACAGCATGTTTCCTGTCCTTATCACCAGCTTGTTTCTTATCTTTCTCAGCATTTTTTTGGTCCTGCAAATGCTGTACCCAACAGGCCCCAAGTTCCCATCTAAAGAAGATACTTTTATCAATTTCTTCTTCTTCAAGCTTTGCTAGACTCTGAATGAGCACTTTCTCTATGAAATCTTGAGCAGCAGATTGTTCTTCAGGTCTGGAAGTCTTTGAAGGATTTGATGTTCGCTTGTATTCAGATGCAGGGCCTTTGTGAAGAAGCATCCTCAAACTTTAGAGAACATCAAAGACATTAGAAGCATTGAACTCAACTGAAATGACTAAGAATAAAGTTAAATGGCTACTTAACAATCAAAGTAACCTGTTAATGTTCAAAGCATTTGATCCTTCAGGCTGGTCCTCTATATCAAGAGTTTCTAATGGGCGATCTGCTTCCAATCTTTCTTCGTAGTTAACTTTAACAACTGCAACATAACCACAGTATCTTATGTTGACAACACCTAAAGTGCAAACATCCTGCAAAATCACAGATTGTTCTTTGAAAAAATGAATTGTAGCAATAACCATTATGGCTTTCAAGCTTCAGAATTAAATAATAAACTAGAACATAGCTAATTATTGTCCTTACATGGGCTGCTGTATTTTCATCTGCAGTGATTCCTTTTAATAAGTTTCTCTCTGCCAGATGTTTACAGTCCATTCCTGTTGTTCTGGTCCCATCAATCTTTGTATCTACCTTTTGGCTTGCATCTGAAGCATCCTTGAAAACAGTGACGCTAAAATCTCCAACTATCTCAAGGTGTAGAATTTCTTTTTCCTCAAGTGATGGTATCACACGGTTCACTTCAATAACATGCTTGATTGCTGCAATTGCTCTAAAGATGGCAACATCTACAAACACACTATGAAGCAGGAAAGCATTCCTATCCCTGATCTGTCTTTGCTCTGTAGTTTTGCAAGGCATAGCTGTAATAAACCGAAACTTACTAGCCCAAGGAATTAAATCACTTTTGCCATCTCTAGCCCATCCGCCACCATTACCTCCCCATGTTTCATCCTCTGTGGGGAGGGGAGGAAATGTTGTGGGTGATTGTGCAGAAAATGGTGGAACGAGCCATGTATTAGCACGATATCCATAAGGAAGATTACCAAACTGCATCATGAAGAAACAATTTATAAGTTAAGAAGGAAGAGGGCTAGGCTAACTGAAGAAATCTAAATCATAATGAAAACAGCACGACAATCTTTCATGAACCAAAACCACAGCATATGATGTGGTTATAACTGAAGCGTTCTCATTATTGACGATATATTGTATTTTTTTGTGGACATTTTGGTAGAACCCAACCTTGGAAACACTAAAAAGCTAACTGGCACATGAGAACTTCCTTGTGTATAGAACACAATCATTCGTAAATTGCTCTCTTCCTATCTTAGCTAATACTGCTTTATTTCTGGGTTTTAGCTACTTTCTTAAATTATAAAATACATGTATTTTAAAAACATCAACAAACAACACCTAATTAAAAAGAGAACTATGTTCTATTTGGTTCCTGCACTTTTAAAAGTAATTAAGTACTCATTTAGTTCTAAAATTATATGCTTGTCAATATAATATAATATGCTAACATGAATAATGTATAACTTATTCCATCACATTTTTATCTCTTATTTCATATCCATGAATAGCCTATCCTAATAGAAAGTTACCTCTAATAATAATCCTCCCTGAGGCTAGGTTGTCATAGTTTATCCATCTCTTCTCAAAATTGATTTTTTAAACAATGCACTAATCCAATTTGGAGAGCATATGCAACAACAACATTAAAAAACCCAGCATCAATAAATAACTTAAAACCAATAACCCTTTCATTAATAGCACATCCATCAATAATTTTATCTTTGAACTTTGTATTTTTTATTGTCTCTACCCATTCTTATAGTTGACTCTACAAAATAAATTAATTAATAATGTTTTCTGATATCCCTATATTTCACCCCGTTCTATTTAGTTATAGCAAACAAGCAATGTTTAATTCTTATTCCAATCATTATATCAACTAATTCTTATGTCATCTCATTAGAAATATGAAACTTTCATATGGTAAATCCAAACTCAAATTTAGACTTAGGAGACTTTAGCCTTTTTTCATGACAATTTGGTTCAATTAAGACTTAGGAGCTTGTTCTGCTACTCTCTCTCTCTCAAGACTTATGTTGTAATCTTGCTTGTGTCTTAATTATAGCCACATCATGACTTGCTCTATAACCTCATATGCTCTTAACTTTCTTCCTCAAAACTTGCATCACAATAGTCTCACCTTATGGCCTGCACAATAACCATCTCCAACGAGAAGTATGCCATAAAACCTAGTCAGACTTACATCATAGTCAATTTTATGCCATAAAACTCTAGTTATGATGTAGCCCTTGCGGTTGCAAACATTTATAATATTATAATTGGCATGCAAGAGGACCTACCTTAGTGCCCTTCGTATCACCTTTAATTATTGCCTTATCTGAAGTCCCTCCCATTACTTCGAGGTAGATCACATACGTACTAATGTTCTACAAATAATCGATGCCGATCAACTGAGATTGGCCCATTGATTTTTATCAACCCAAAATTTTTTATCTTAAAAAAAAAAATCATACGTCCCACCCTATTCTCTTGTATGTGAGATATCAAAAAGGGCTAAAGAGACTGAGATTGATCCTTACTCCACCAGCATGAGCATGACTTTTGACGCATAACAATGATAAACAAATGCAACATCCTCTACAGCCATGCTTGAAGTGAAAGATAATTACTAATGAGATACCCAAGAAAGGTTATCTTAATAATCCTAACGTTCAGGATTCATAAATGAAATTGATATGGATCCTGACTTGTGTTTCTAAGTACTGAAATAAGCAATAAAGGTTTTGTTGGAAATTTTCATGCAATTCCATCATACAAGAAGCTTCCAGTATTTCGTTCCAAAATGCAAGAAAAAAATAATAATAATAAAAGAATTCCTACAATTCAATGAGCAATGATACAACTACAAAAAAAAAAAATCTAACCTTATTTCTCTCCAAGAATGCGTTCATGAGATCTTCATAAGCCTGCAAGCATCAAGAAATAAAGCAAATTTAAATACTGCAAGTAATCGTAGTCACGTTCAAATATATTAAAAAGGCATGACATATAAGTGAATTCCAAGCACCCATAGTTTAATAGATATCAACGCCATGGTTATCTGATGAAAGCAATAGGGATAAATATTACAGGGAACAATAGAGTCACCTTGTCGAAAGGCCTACTAAGCTGTCTTAGAAGATCAACAAGTTCATGGCAAAGAATTCGCAGTTTCCCAACGCTGTAGAAACCCCTCGCACATGCTTCCACCAAAACCAGCTTACCATTGCAAAGCTTTACCTTCAATCCATCACATTTTGAAGAACTTAATTCAAACTGAAACCCAAATCAAAGGAAAACAAAGCTTATAAAAACAAAATCTCACTTCGAGGAAAAACAGGTGATCCTTCTCAGGCTGCTGATCATCCTGCCGTATTCTCGTCGTCCTCCTTACAACTACGAGAGAAATAAAACAATCAAGAGCTAAACAACCACTCTTGCAGTTTAGAAGATGAAATCAGGAGAGCAGAAAAATGAAAAGCCACGCTTACATTGGAGAGGAGGTGCGAGATGCGCGAGGGAGAAGAACTCGTAGAATGCACCGAGCCTCGGGCACGCTCCGCTAATCTCCGCCTCCACCTCAGCCGTCGCGTCCTTCCGTGGAGGATTCTGCTTACTCCCGGCGGTTTCACCACCTCCTCCGTCGCCGCCACCGGCGCTTTCCTTCTTCCCATCTTTGGGCGCCGCGCCGGCGCCATCCTTCTGCGAAGATGCGGCACCGAAGTAGGAGACGCACGCAACAACGTCCAGCAGACGCCTCACGTGCGCGATGGCCCCGTCCTCGTCGTAGTCCTCTGTTCCACATTTAACAAAGCGTCACTTTCCCCTTTAGTCCGACCGATACCAAAGAGAAACAAGAAACCGAGAGAGAGAAAGTTAGCTTTTCCTCGAGGGCCCCGGGTACCTTTTATTCCCCGGACCCACTTCTTTGAGAAATTTACACGAAACACATACTTTCGTACAGTACGCAAATATACAAAAAGCATTGTCATAAATTAAAAAATACGAGGGGGTTAAATACATAAATTAATTACTACCTTCGACGAGTGTGAGGACGCAGGGCTTCAACCCGGCCACGTCAACCGTATCCTTCAATCTCGGCCCTCGAACCTGAAATGGACGCTCTCATCATTAAACAATATCGAGCCAATATTTTCTTTTGAAATTCCCTATTTCTTCTAGCTGCCATGGCCATATTTCAAAGTTCAGCTCACATTTTCTATATTGGACAAAAAATCGAAAATTAAAGGTCAATTTCATCACTTTCCTATTATTTTATTTTCACACTATAATTATATATTTGGCTATTATTTTACTCACAGCATTTAAAAAAAATATAATAAAATTTTAATTTTATAATCATCTTTATAAAAAATTATTATCATCCATAACATATCCCAACTAAGACTTCATCTGAAACAATTTTCTTATTGTTTTATTTTTCAAACTGAAATTACAATTTCTATTTAACTATTATTTATTATTATTATTACTTTAAATTTGTAATAACAAAATTAAAGGTCATGTAAATCACTTTCTTATTATTTTGTTTTCACACTATAATTATAAATCTATTTGACTATTATTTTCTCATAGTATTAAAATTTTATACTAAAATTTTAATTTTGCAGTTATCTTTATAAAAAGCTATTATCATTTCAAATAAATTCAAATTAAGACTTCATTGGGACAGTTTTCTTAATGTTTTATTTTTTAATGTAAAATTACAAATTTCTATTTAGATTGTTTATTATTTTTTTTTTTAAATTACAATAACAATTTGCTTTCTATTGAAATTTTATGAAGTGGGAAGAAAGTTATCCCAAATAAATGTTAAAACTAAGGGTTCGCTTGGGATGGCTTTCTTTTTGCTTCTTAAAGCAGCTTTTTAGTACAAATTTTTTTAATTTTGTACTAAAAAGCTATTTTAAGAAGCAGAAAAAAAGTCGTCCCAAACGAAGCCTAAGGCTTCATTTGAGACGGCTTTATTCTTGCTTTCTAAAATGACTTTCTAGTACAAAAATTAGAAAGTCGTTTTAAAAAGCAATATGAAAGCTATCCCAAACATTTCAAACCATTTTCTTTCTGCTTCTTAAAGCAGCTTTCAATTAAAAAATTAAAAGCTTTGTTTGGCTGCTTCTTAAAGCATCTTTCTAATTAAAATATTAAAAAAATTGTTTTAAGAAGCAGAAATAAAGCCATCCTAGACTTCGTTTGGGATGACTTTCTTATTAAAGTAATTTTTCGGTATAAAAAATTTCTAGTTTAAAAAATTTATATTAAAAAAATATATTTAAAAGTAGTAAGAACTAAGAAAGCTATTTTAAAAGAAGTCGAAGACGTTAACCAAAATGTCAATCTTAATTATATATATAGGTAGAACAAATGATTTATACAAGTAATAGAGGCTAGACCGTCTACCACAACTGTCGCGGTGCAACTCTGTAGGAGGAAAGAAAAAAAAAAAGGGACCAGCCACATGCCACGTACCTCATGCGATACAGAGTAGCTCGTGAGGCAGCAGGTGACGGTGTTCACGCATAGAAGACGCCGTACGTCCACAATCCTGTCCGTCGAAATACCCTGCACGAATCAAGAAGACGAGTAAGTCGGGTAACCCTTCTCAAAATAACACGATTGCGCCGTGTTAGGCGAAGCGAAGCTTAAAGTCACCGTATCGGTGAGGCGGTGAGCGAACTCCATCCACCTCGCGGGGAAAACATGCCCGCCGGGCTTTGGCTCCACCCTTGCCTTGTGGAATCACCGCTCCACATGAAACTCGAGCACATATTTTATGTTTGTTTTATAAATTCCATAATTATTTAACTATATTCTTTAATTCTATTAAAATATTCCAATAACTCCTCTAAAATTTGAGTAATTTTAATTCCCATATTTTTACTCTACCTATTATACATTATTATAATTAAATTATTAAATAATTATTTTAATAATTATCTTATATAATAAAGTAAGATTTTCTCTAAAGTGTATGGAATTATCTTATTCAGAAATATATTTAAAAATACTTTTTTATTCATAAAATTTTAAAATTAAGTTCATCAAATTAAAATTTTATTTGAAACAGTTTTTTTATTATTTTATTAAACTATTTTTTAGTATAAAAAAATTTTAAAACTGACAAAAGAAATACTGATAAACTGTCCCAAATAAAATCTAAAGAATAAAATCTTAGAGATTCATTATTTTTTAAACTATTTGTCTAATTGAGAGTTGTGGACTACTCTTTCTCTTTAAGATTTAAGATTTTATTTGCGATAGCTTTTTTTTTAGTTTCTAAAATAATTTTTAGCACAAAAGAAAATTTTATGCTAAAAAGTTATTTTAGACAATAAAAGAGCTGTTCTAAACAAAGCCTAAATTGCACTTCAAAGAGGATTCAAAACAAAAGAAAGGCTAAAAACAGAGGGCTTATCTCTTAATCAGTACCTTGAGAATAACCTGAGACTCGTCAGGGAGCTTAACTGTGATGTCCAAAGCTAGAGGAAGAACTAATGACAAAGCAAAACCAAACACAAGCAGAGTTATTGCTTATTGCATTACCATCTCGCAATTAAGACGAAGCTCTGATAAAAATGTTACCTTTCTCTTCTTTCTTCTTCTTCTCGGCCTTCGATTTGCCACGACCGCCCTTGGGCGCCATTGATTCCGTCGAAGCGTCTCAGCCTGCTTAGCGTATCTATCAGTAGGAAGAAAGAGTTAAGAAGAAAAAGAAGAAGCTCGGTGGGATTAATAAGGCTGAAAGGATAAGGTAAGAGCACCAGCCATTAGTTCTTAACCTATTATTCAAAAGAGGGACGGTGGGTTAAATTATTGCTACTGGAAGAAAACTGAAGCAGAGCAAGCAGAGCCCACAAAGGCAAGCTAAGGGAGAGACAAACCAATCGAAAAAATTACAGTTGGGCGGTTTAATTTGGGTTTCAAAATTGGGTTTTTGGGAGAGGCGAAGGTGTAGAGAGAGAGAAAGGGAGAGGACTTACCCTGGAGATTGAGATAAGCAGGTTGCAGAGCAGAGAGAAAGAGAGGAGAAGAGAGAAAATGAGGAATGGAAAGGCAGGAGAATGGAGCGGTGGAGGAGGAGGAGAGATAGAGCTGCGGGGGATAGAAGAGAAGTGAGATATGGGGTGTGATAAGGGAGGAAGGGCGGAGATTTAACGGCTGGATATGATATTGGCAGCTTATGACTACGCCTGAGCCCTTCAAATCTGAGCTCATAATGTTTTTTTAATCGTAATAATATTCATAAAGCTTTAGTTTTTTTCCTAAGGGCTCATTTGTTTATTTAAAAAGAATATTTTAGACAATAATTTTATTTTGATTTACTTTTAAGTCTGAAAATAAATTATTGTTTTGAAGAAATTTAGAGAATAGTTGTGATATTTGAAAACAATATGGATGTTTTTTTATCTTAAACAGAATGATAAATGGGATAAGGTTTATCATTTTTTGAAATATTAATATATAGGGGTTGAAGACAAAATTTTAATAGCAATGAAAGAATTTATTTTCCGTGCAATAAAATGAAAATAGTTCAAAGTTCAATAATGGTTGTGAGTGGTGGCCGAGAGAGAGTTGTTGGTGGTGCAATAGTTAGCAATGGTGGCAGCAGTCAATTACAGTGGCGGTTGCTGAGAAATGTGCTAGTGGCGGAAGCTGTCAAATGTGCTAGTGATGGGGCAACGGTGGGAAGCAACCTACCACCAGTGGTTGCGACCAGCAGCGGGCGGTTACTGCGGCACTGGGAATGACCAAGATGTTAAGCAGAAGTAGCAATGATAAATAAATTACATTGTTGTTGGAACCCAATCCAATCTAACAATTTTCAAATACACTAAATTTTTATAAATGATGAATTAAAAATAATTCAGAATTTTATTAATCATTTATTTACTCAAATCAAACAATGTTCAAAATTCTTATATTTAAAATACTTTATCCCTATTTTAGGTTAAACCATATAAATCCCATAAAGTTTACAATCCTAACTATACAATGTCGCATAGGAGCTAGTAGGCTTCTTAGTCATTATTGCATGTGATGCACCTTTTTGGAATGTATAAATTTATTTTCCTGAAAAAGAATAATGAAAATTAGATTTTTTTTTTTTTTTTTTTTTTTTTTGGGGGGGGGGGGGGAATTTGGAGTGTTAGCTCATTTTATAAACTATGAAAGAAAGAACCAAAATACATGTATAAAGCAAAAGAGACCTGCAACCAACCAAAAATAAAGAGGTAGTTGCAAGTAGAGAGAACCTGAGCAAACAATAAGATAAAAAAGGAAAGTAAAAGCAACTCCAAGAGCGTTGAGGACTCAGAATGCTTCTACAAAATCGAGACCTCCAGCAAGCGAAGAAGCATCAAAATCTCCTGGTTACCAAGTATGACCGTCCAAGGAGAGGCTGGATGGAACCAGCACTCATCATTTTCCATCCAAAAAACCTTTCAGCAAACCACAGTGAGGAGTCATAGAATTTTGAATGCCTAAGAGACAGGTTCTGAAGAGAAAGCAGCCGAAACCAAAACAAGTAGAAAGAAACAGCCATAATTATGCTGCCACAAATAGCTATCCCACTCATCAGATAAGAAGATTTATGAAAAGATATGAGTTCTTCCATTTCGTAGTTTTGAGAAGAGCAGCCTTTTTGATTTTCCAAATGATCGTAGATGAACTTTCACAATTGTTGCCAAAAATTCTATAATTCCGAGCCCTCCAAATAAAGTAAATAGCAGCACAGCAGAGAAGCAAGTGCAAATGTTTGATCTGCTTGTTTAGGTCCAAGTCGTTGATATAGGAGAACATTTGATAGAGGTTGGAATGGAGAAGCAGATTTGCAAAGTGTGGAAATATTTTTTTCACAATGCCAAATGTGAAGTCACATTGAAAATACAGGTGCGGTTGTGTTTCCATAGAGTCAGAACAGAAAGTGCAATTGGGATGGACAGAGATCCCTTTAATGTTTAAAGCATCTGCAGTTTTTAGACCGTTCCTAAAAGCCAACCAAGCAAAAGCAGAGAAACGAAGAGCATAATGTTTATGCCAAATAAAATCCAAATTAGCTCTATCGCAGTTGGCATAGTAGTGGCTGGTAAACTTCTTAAAATCCGGTTTCTCAGATAGTTGGAGCTAGTTACAAACCCAGCCATCCGCATAAATAGGAATAGAAATAATTTCTATGGAAATAGACTAAGGGATATTAGTAGGGAGAAACCATCTACCATTAGAGGTTAAGCATTGCCCCAGAGAAACCATTAAATCCTGATTTAAGAGCTCGGAAGAGAGCTCAGACCTCATATCAATAAGAGATTTATTATTGCACCATGGATCCCATAAAAGAGATAGGGAAGAATTTTGTAAAACTTTGAAGTTAAAGCAAGGCCATATTTGGGTAGCAACATCACAAAGGAATTTCCAATACAGCGAAGCACGGGTATTGGGGTACCAAAATGATGTGTACTTTGCTCTCCACCAGCTGAATAAGGGGCTATCAGTGTTAAAAAAATCTCCAGATTAACAACCCACTAAAATCATAATAAAGACTAGCAATAGCTGGGATCCCAACCCACCAAATTCCTTTGGCCTACAAGTATCTTTCCATGCAACCATGTGAAGTTTCCTTTTAGCAATATCACCATAATAAAGAAATCTAGAGCATATCTTGTTGATAGTCTTACAACAAGCTTTTGGGATAATTACTCCTTTAATCCAATACGCAAGAGTATTGGAGATAGAGAAATTCAAGAATTGAATTCTCCTAGCAAAAGAAAGGGTCTTAGCCTTCCAACCATCTAAAGCCGATACAATTTCTCCAGCAAAGGTTGGAAATTAGAAATTCGACTTCCTAGTGTAAATTGGAAGCCCAAGGAACTTAACCGAAGTCTGGGATATTGGAATATTCAGGATGTTGGCAATATCCAAATCCATAGAAGTATTCTTAGAGAAAATAATAGTGCTTTTACCATAATTAACTCGTAGGCTGGAGGCATCCCCAAAAAGATGTAACAAATTTTTAAGAGCATGAGCATTAGCCGTGGTAGCATTCCCAAAAAATAGAACATCGTCTGCGCAGAGAAGGTGAGAGACTAAAAAATTCCTGAGATCAAGCCCTTAAAAGTGATTAGCTGTAGGTGCTTCCTCAAAAAGAGAAGAAAGGCCATCCATTGCAATGCTAAAAAGATAAGGGGAGAGTGGGCAGCCTTGTCTAAGTCTGGATGTTGAATTGAAAAAACCTTCCAAGGCCCCATTAATGGAGATGGAAAAATGGACATTAGTAATACAACCTTTGACCCAAGTGATGAAGGTATCAGGAAAATCCTTTTGTAACAGCCGATTAAGAATGAATTCTCTAGAAACCAAGTCAAAGGCTTTGTGAATATCAAACTTAGCACAAAAGAATTTGTTCTTGTGCTTATGGTTGAAATCTCCAAGAAGCTCAGCGGCTAAGATGATATTGTCCGAGATGGATCTATTTTTAATGAAACCGTCTTGGCAAGGGTGCATAATGAAAGGCATAATCTCTTTCATCTTATTAGCAATGATCTTAGCCACAATTTTATAGAAGGTGTTACATAGAGAGATAGGTCTATAACCAATTATGGAAGCAGCATGAGGATTTTTAGGAATTAGAGCGATAGCAGTGGCTTTTGCTTGCTTAGGCATAGAGGCTGAGGAAAAGAAATAAAGCACAGCATCACAGTTGTTTACCTATGATATTCCAGAACGATTTGTAAAAACCAAATGTAAACCCATCCAGACCAGGAACAGAGGAGGAAGGGGAACAGAAAACAACATTTTTTATTTCTTCAATAGAAACAGGAGCAGTCAAGGCAGAAATAAGGTTATTAGGAATATTGTTACCAGTGGTGATATGCCTAAAAATGTTGGGAGTAAAGGTGCAGGTGTTGAACAACCTACAAAAGTGTTGAATAGAAGCATCACAAATATCTTTAGGATCAGTCAAAACACCAGCATCAGTGGAAATAAATTTTATTTGGTTGATATTATGCCTGGTGTTAATTCTAGAGTAGAGAAATTTTAAATCATCTTCCTTGCAAGAGAGCCAATTGGCTTTAGCTCTCTGAGCAATCCAGTTCGACCAAGCTTTGTTAAAATTCACAAGCTTGAGATTAACATCTTTAAGATTGGTATTGAGTTCAGCATCAGTGGCGTTGCTTTGCAAATGGGTGAGGTAGTAATTTTGGGTAGAGGTAAGCTTCTCAATGAGGAGTTTCAGATGGTTGGAGGATGCCCAGGAATTGGACTTAATGTATTGCTTTAGAGTCTTGATCTTGTGGTAAAATGAGAAAATGGGGCTTTTATGAGTGTGAGAGGAAAAAGCATTGAAAAGGCAATCCCAAAATTCAGGCAGCTTTTCCCAATAATTTTTGTAGAGATATCTATGCTTGTAATGGGAAGAAGTTTGGGACAACACCACAATAGGGGAGTGGTCAGAAATAAGAGGGTCCCCAACATTGTAGAAGGAATTAGGATAGTTAATTAATCATGCGTCATTAACCATGATCCTATCCAAACGAATATGAATCGAGTTATCTAACCTGTGATTAAACCAGGTATAATAATGCCCTACCGAAGATAGTTCATGCACACCAGCACCAAAAATTATGTTGTTAAAATCAGCTAGCTTGCCATAGGAAAGAGCAGAACCACTAGCTTTTTTGTTAGGAAATCTGCAACAATTAAAATCTCCCGAGATTATTCAGGGAGTGGTGATGCTAGAATCCAAATCCATAATTTTGTCCCAAAGGACTTTCCTATCATCCGCGGAATTAGAGGCATGGACCACAAAAATATAACAAGAATAGGTAGAACCCGAGAAGAGCATGACATGTATCAATTTGCAAGAAGAGAAGAAGGGTTTAAAGTCAACTTTGAGGGAATTCCATTTGATCCAGATTCTTCCAGGGCTAGAACAATCGAAATTGTTGTAAGAGGCCTCTGAGTTAAAAAAAGAGTGAGAGGAAATAAACCAAGGGTCAGAAACCGAAGCCAGAGAAACTTTTGCTTCCAGGATAAACATAATATCCAACCTATGTTTATCACAAAATTTCCTGCAACACACAACCTTGTCCGGGCTATTAAACCCACGCATGTTCCAAGCGCCAATAATGGGAAGGGTCATTGGGAGTTGGAGGGGGTGTTGTTAGCCTTTTTGGCTTGTTTGCCTCTTATAGTTTTGTTGCCTTGACCCTAAGATTTTGGCAGATTATTGTGTTTGATGGTTGGTGAGTGAATAATTTGGTCTTTAGGGTTAAAAAGGTGTTCAATAGCATCCAAGATGCCAAGGGAATGTAGTGAGGAGGTTAGAATTTCTTGATTATCAGAAAGGGTAGAGAACTTATTATTGGCAAGAGGTGGAGGGTTATGTTAGGGAGATGGAGGTTTTAAAGAAGTTTTTGGTGGGGAGCATGTGGTGATAGAGGCTACATCCAGAGGGATAGTTTAAATTTGGGATCAAGGATGTGGAAGGGTTGGAGGATGACGTCGTTGGATCAGGGATGGTAGATTACTGCTGGATAGTGGGTTGTAGTAGGGCTGGGCTGGGATAGGGGTTAGGCTGTGTGGCTAGAGGAAAAGGAGGTTTGGGAACATTAATCCGAGGGGGGGGGGTGTGAAACGGGGTTTATGGCTGGAACTTCTGCCTCTTGGTCGGTTATCATGTTGGGCAGTAGTGTTTGTGGTATTTGTGTTTTTGGGGCAAGAGGTGGGAGAATGGTTGATAGAGCCACAGTGAGTGCATGGATTAGGTATCCAGTCGTATAGAACGGTGAGAGGAGTGATTTTCCCGTCAACAGAGATAAAAATTTCATCTGGGAGGGGTGAGGAATTGTTCACCTGAATGCAGACCCTGGCGAAGGTAAGTCTGGTTTTTATCAACGTGAGCTCATCCACAGCAAGCGGAACTCCAACACAGCAGGCAATTTTGGAGATTCCTTCAGGCGTCCAGCAAGAAAGGGGAAGATTTTTAATTTTGATCCATAGCGAAATGATCGGGAACTCTTGGAGCATAGGGTTGAAGTCCGGAGACCATTTCTGTAGGATGAATGGCTTGTCGAAGAAGAACCAAGGTCCTTCTGACCATGCCATGTCGTAGTCCTCCGGCGAGGTGAATTTTAGGAGGAAGAAGCCATCGTCTAGGGTAAGCAAGGAAAGTGATCCCTTAAGGGTCCAGGTTCGCTTGATGGCAGCTAACAGAGATTCATAGAATGGTCAGTGGCCAATAGAGTATTCGACTAGGGATAGCGACCATTCGGGAGCACCGGCTTTGAACTGAGCTTTGGTGAAGAGAGCAGTGACGTTGGTAGTGGGAACATGCAAGAGGGTGGAGGAAAACTCTGTAGAGACTTATTTGTGGAAGGCTAAGAGTGGTTTCCAATCCAGGGGAGCAGATGCTAGTGGATTAGAAGTTGAAGAGGAGGAGAGGGGAGGAAAATGCGAGGAGGACATCCTGAATGGAGTGTTTCTCAGAGCGAAGTTGGTGGCGACACAAGGAGAGGGAAGCTGGGAAACCTAGCCGAGCTCTGTAGCGTGAGCTTATTACTCAAGCGGGGGCTTTGAGGTTGTTGGGAAAGTTGATTTGCAAGATCATAATATCGAAAGAGGCTAAACACTTAAAATGAGCTTTAAGCAAACTAATTAAAAATTAGAAATCTTAATCAAAGTATTCTCGGCATGGCCTTTTCCTCTGCCCTTTCGTTTACTGTAACCTTCGGATATCACAGGCTATGGGGGGCTATGGGGGGTTAAAGCTCTGGTGAGCAGCGAAGATCTTTATTGAAAATCTCTCTACGAAACCCAATTCGTCTTAGATTGAAACTTAGATGAATTCTTGACAAACATTCAGCTCGATCTTCATTACTGAGATGAGATGGCAGCTTCGCAACTTCAGGAAAAGCAGCAGAATCACTCCGACAACCATATCAACAAATCCAACAATCCTTATAGTATTTAGAGAAGCTGCTAGGGCGAATTGATCTGAAAGGCATCCCTTGCAAATCGATTCTCCAACTGATCTAGACCTATATAAGTCCGACGATGATCAAGTAGGTATTCCTGTCTGATTTTGATTTAGATGTTGAACCCATCGTTGTTGATCATCAATCGCATCAACTTCTAGATAGAAATCAGTATCTCACTCTCAAGGCAGAGTGACATTTGAGAAAGATTATCTGTGTAGAAATGGGCAAATTATTGCATCCGGTCACCGGACGCGGAGAATAGGTTCGGACATCCAATAAAAAATTGTCACGTCACCTGCGCTTTTGACTACGCTTTTGACTTGTGCTTTAGTTGCGCTTTGACTGTGCTTTTGACTGCGCTTTGACCCGCGCTTTACCTGCACTTTACATGCGCTTTACCTGTGTTTTACCTATGCTTTTGACGCGCTTAATTTAAAATAATATTTTATTAATATCTGGACCTATCACCGCGTCCGGTGACCGGATGCAATAATTTGCCGTAGAAATGTGATGTATTTTTTAATCAAATTTGGTGAAAGCAGAACAATTATTTATGGTGAAAGAAGATAACTTTTTTTTGGTAGATTTGTAGTGACTTTTGCAAGCAAAAAATAGTTTTCTGAAATCTTTTAGAAATGTTAATTCGAGCAGAATGAAGTTCTAGGTTTGTGGATGAAAGTCAAAATCATGCTACATATAGTTTCGTATGTTTAATTAATTTCTTTAGCATGTTATTGTGTTATCTTTTATCCTCAAATATCTTAAAATTAATAAATAGAGAACTAAAATTAGTTTTAATTTGATTATATTTTGTTTATATTTTTTCAGGATTAATTTCTATTTTCACTTATTAATAATTAATAATTAATTGATAAATTTTTCATAAATTTATTGCTAATTTTTTTAAATATAATTTGGTTTATGTTTCATAATTATATGCTTGAATTGTTTTTTATATGCTAATTATGGTTAATCAAGTTATTAATGAAAAAAAGTTAATCTTCATAATTTTGAATTTGTTTTAACTTTTAAATTAGCTAAAACATTTTAATTATGTTAGTATCACATTTATCTTACTAAGAAAATTTTTTAGATATCCGTGGATCTCTGAAAGGGAATGCTCGTGTAGGTTAGATGCAAAGAATATGATTGCACTATCTAGTGGGACCAAGAAAAATAAAGGCTTTAGCCTACACGCTTCAATGGATAATGATGTATATGACCAAAGAGTCACGAGATTTCTCCCATTCAATACATTAACTTGAATGACATTTATTTTATGTGAGTGTCAATTTCCTACGTGCCCAATCCTCCGTGGTTAATTAGATCTTTTGCCTCAACCTGAGAACATTATTGATTATGGATGTTATTTTATTCTCTAGATTTGTTGCATAGTGAAATTCCTAGATTCTTATAATCTAAATGAGATAGGCTCAATAAGCTATTCAACACGCATAAAGATCTTTCAATGACCTAGTCGGTTCAAAGGAAAAAAAATCAAGAGAGGATAAATCGTACATAAGGCATGCAAGAGAGAAAGATGAAAGAGACATCATCAGTGTGACATATATAAGAGGGATTTATTGCCTTTCAAGAATAGAGATCTCATCAAACAAAAAGGCATGCAACGATATACTCATAATGATTGTTATTGATAAAAAATATATATGGGACGCATTGTATTCTCAATATTAAAGCCATCGACCTGGCTAATGCAAGACAATGAGGGGACTTATAACTCAAATTTCATCAGTGATCTAAGCAACCTAGATATGAATTTATCACCCTACTCGAAAATGGGTACCAGCTAAAACTACACCGAGCATGTTTTTTAAATTTATGCAATGCAATCTTATGTAAATGAAAGAGTGGTGGGGAGTTATTGAAGAGGAATGGGTCATAGGCCCGTCCATGAATAATGTTATGTTAATGAAATTGTGAACTATCGCTCTATGTGAAAAAATAAAATCTATATGTTTAACTTTGACTATACATGAGGGTAGGGCTAATCAAAACTAATTGGGAGCCACCATGAAGTGGGCGTAGTTTTTAATACAATTTATACTTTGAAAAAAGCAACCAAAGAGGGGCCATGCATTAAGTTTTGAAAGCATGTTGGTTGATTTTAAACCCTATGTTTCTTTCATCTTGATTAAACAAAATTTATCTTAGAAAACTTAACATCTTAAGAGTCTAACATGAAGACTTTGTTTGAGCCACCCGAAAGCAAAATAATTAAAAAAATCTAATAAAATCATGCGGTTCTAGTGCACAATCAAAGTAAACACACCAATCATCAAAGAATAAATAATAAATAAGAGGTCAAAAGTATAGTTGGGTACTATAATACACATTAGAAAAAGAAAAAAAAAGGTAATTGAGCTTTACCATAATTATAACTTAGTCCTAAAACTATATATATGTGAATGACATGTGGGTCTTGATCAATCTTCACATTTTTGACCTCCTATCTTCTAAAATACCCACATGTCTACATGACTGTCATAACTAAAATTATATATAGAAAGAAAATTACATATGTTCCCTACAAAATAGAGATTAGCATAGTTATAATAAAGCAATCATATTCACATCCAAACAAAGTCCTTAGGGAAACATCTTAAAAGGCTTAGCAATCCATGTAGTATATATTAGAGAGCATATTTATAATTATTATAACATTTCATTAGCCCTTGGGAATGTGGTCACCTACAAAAGATATCTCTAGAAAATGTCTAACCACTTAAGGGCAAGTGCCCACTCATCAATCCATAAAATAAAAAAACAAAGCAAACATAAATAGTGCAAAATACAATTAATAAAAGACCACATCATAGCATAAAAAAATTTTAAGTGAAAAATAAAGAAATTGAAAATATTATCCTAGCTACACCCTACCTTAAGATGCCTATTAAAAAGTGTTATATATAACACCTAAGTGTGTGCAAAGTTAGTGTTAGATGATTCTCCTAATTTAAGTGAAGGTTTAAAGTTGCAAGGTTGAGTTCATACTTTTTAATTTATTAATCCAGATATTTCTATTTAAGTGAATAGTCATTTAGGATGAATTAATTATAATTAAATTTTAAAATTATAATTTTGGTGTATATATATATATATATAGGCCATATCCTATGATAGAGTTATAAAGAATTAAGGGGAAAGAAGCCCATCCTAAATCCTAAACCAAACTAAGGTTAGAGTGGTTATACGACTATAAGAGTGGCTAATCCCTCCTTGAGTTCCTAGGGCTTGAGGTAAGGCTAATAGGTGACACACTATAGTGGGCTTATTACTTATCATAAAAATCCTAAGCTTCCTCTATCTAAGATTGACCAATTTTTAAAGGACATTATGAGAATGAAAAACTAAAAAAGTGTAATTTGTGTAAATCTTTGGACCTTTTTTCCCTTACTTATGAGGTATGTGGCATTGTAATAAAGGGCACGAGGATCAAAGCCTCCTTATAACACGTAGCACTACAGCCCAAGGATTACAGCCTATAAACCTCACATCAAAAATAAGCACACATCTAACATAGGCTAAGGCACTAGGGCTTAACTTAAAGTTTATTTGCTTATCCAACATCACATGTTATATTTGAAAATACTTTTAAAATATTTCTTTATAAGATTTATAATTTAATGTCTACATTTCATCAATTTGTTCATAGCATCATAACAAAGGGTACGAAGACTAGCCTCCTTAGGACACACAACCTTGTAGCCTAAGGATTCTAGGCTATAAACATTATTGATGGAATAGGTAATATAAAAGATTTCAAATAGTTTTATTTTTTTTTCATATATGCACATTAGAATTCGATTATGAAATTTTTGAAATGGAAAATGAAACTCCAACTTGGGATCCTAGACTCGATAGAAGCAATGGAGCCTAATTTATTGCCTATAAAAATATACACTACACAAATCTAGTATAAAGATCAACCTAACATATTAGAGCCCATATTTGACTTTATTTTTTTTTTACATTTTTTTATGTTCAAAGAAACCAAATTTGGAAACTAAAAAATATTGAGGTGATTTTTATAGTTGTTTAAGTATTTTATTAGCAAAACTAAATAAAATATCCTAGCGAGGTGATCTGCTTCGTGCAAAAAAATATTGATGCACATAGTACAAAAAGGTGACATACACTATAGGCCTACTTCACCACATAAAGGTTACTAAGGTTCACAAAGGGGGGCAAGCTGTGGCCAATGCCTAACACATCATACCATACATATTTGGATGAAAGTAAAAGTATCAATCAAAAGTGTGTGTGAGTGTTATCAAATCATTCAAAACTATAAGATTGGCTATAACAAAATTGTAAAAAATTTACCTAACCAAGAAGTAAGCCGGATCATATGCATATGCCCCGATAGAACAAAGGAGCCTCTTTATAGGCTCAAGGAGCTACAACCCGCCTACCAAGACATAAAAATGATGTCCTTCGCAAATGACATAAAAAGAACACACATGTAAGTAAATAATATGCAGATGGTGAATGAATATGTAAAATGATGCATGCAACAAGATGACCTAGACCTACATGCATTAAGGGATATGATTTCCCAAAGTCTTGGGTCAAATGATGACCCATAACTTTAAAAAACTAATTTCAAAACTTAGGGGTCTCACTAAGCACAAAGAAAATTATGGGATGTATGGAACATCCCCTAGTTTTTCCTATACAAATTTAAGCCCAAGAAAATGCCTGGTTGGGGATTAATTTGAGAAATACTCTAGAGGTTCAACTGTAAATTATTCTCCTTTTGTCAAACCACTTTAAATTTTTAAATATAGGGCTCATCATCCCAGTTTCATAGAGCCCAATATTATTATATTTAGCCTATAAATAATTTTTTTTTTTATAAATTTTTGGAGTTTTAGTCTATTTTTATATTTAATTATCCATCTTGTCAATCATTGATGTGGTGGCATAATCATTGGATGGCAATAGTCAGACACGTGACACTGTGAACCTCCGAAAGGACACTACCGACAACAGCGTGCAGAGGGTACTTGATCGCACCACCCTGAAGGATAGAGATGATCACATGCCTCAATGCTCATCACAAACGGGCCAATGGAATGGCAGATTAGATCGTACATACGACTGTTGGTGGAATTTTGAAAACATGTTTCGAAAAGATTAGTTTTCTTTGGGAGCTTTAAAATTGAGATTTAATTCTAATTCTAAAATCGAATCATCCCGTTAGAAAAATTATATCACCCCGAAGGACGAACATAAAATTTCATGGGCCAATGGAAGGGCATATTAGATCGTACATACGACTAACCATTGGGGATAGAGGCTCTCACCATCACACCCCGATGGGTAGTAATATATACGACCTAATCAAAATAACGGGTTTCCCCTACCCGATACATTAGCTCGAGTAGGGTTTATTTGATGTGGGATTCAGTTTCCCACGAGAGCAAGCCCCTGTGGTTAATTATATCTCGAGTCGGAGCCTAAGAATACTCTCGATTAAGGATTCGACATTATCATTTTCAAAATGGGATTGGCACATAGGATCTGGACTAAGAAGTTCTACTCAAAGGGAAAGAAAGATTCAAATGGCTTAGTCAACATACATGGTTCATACTAACACCCGGAGAGACTAAGGTAGTGAGAAAAATTGGAGAAAAAAAATCAAGCACTCCAAGCAGTCCAGAGAGAAAGATAAAGGTTGTGTCATCCTGTGATGTGAATAAGTAGGGTTTATAGCTCCATAAGGGAAGGCAACTTACCTACCATTTAGGCATACTACGAGACCGAATGTAGTAGCCTCAAATCCTAAATCTAAGTTGGGTTTAGTGTTCTACACAATACTAGCACCCATGCCTTAACTAATAAAGTGCAAAACTTGGACTTATCCCAGCCTGGGTTGGCGAGCCAACTAACAACCTAAGCACTTTAAAATCATATTGTTTAGTTATTTATAAAAGATGGGTGGGTGATTTAGTTTTTAGAAATAGGGCCGACATCTAGAGAATTTTTTAATTGGTGCTGGACTTATGTTGGGTAAAGCTTCTAGAACTAATGCAGTTAAATTTTAATTTAATTAGTTACTAATGCAATGCATGCTGGTTAAAGTCTCCAAATCAGATATGCATAATTTTAAAAATAAATTTATATAAAATAATTTTTAGAAAAGATTGTGCCTCCCCAGGTCTGGCACTTCATCCTTATAGACAAGATTATACGGACTCTAACAGCAGGCGGGGAGGTGTATTATAACAAGGAGAAAGAAAGATGCAATAATATGCATGCGACCCCAGATAATTCCGGCAGTTCCCTAATTTGTTAAGTTTCTATGTTATTTAATTCTTAAAATTTTAAAAATTAGTTACGCGTAGAAAATATATTTTTTAGTCTTTAAAGAGCCTAACGAAATCCAGGCTAAAACAAAAAAGAAACGACATGCAAATCACCAATAAACTAGAAAAAGCAGGCAACCCAAAGATATTCATTACAAATAAAATACATCAGAATAATCAAATAAATTAATAAATGTCCGTAGGCCAACTACCCTTAATTATAAACTAGGGTCTGCAGAAAGTAAATTGGCTGGGCACCACTGCCAAAAACCCAAATTTCTAAACCTAGGAATAACGTAAATGACTTTGAGTGGAATATTGGGTCTTCAGCTCTTCAATCTTTGGGACTTCCCCTCCTTAGACTCTTTGAATATCCAAACGAAGAGACATTTCTCCCTTAAAGGGGGTATTGCCTTTTCTCTTTTGATATCTAAAAGCCATCCGAACTCGATCTCCAAATAGAAGAAGTCTCTCCACTTTGAGGATGTCTTCTTCTTTTGGAATTCGAGTTAGATAAGAATATCCCAGCTCAAAGACACTTTCATAACTCTTGCCAATATTACAAAATAATTATATTAATGGAAAGCAGTAAATTCTAGACTCTCCTACAAGGTTATCCTAACAAAAATTCCCAAGTAGTTATAATATTCCAAACAGTTTATATAGAAAGTAAAAGTACTCATCACAGCCATAGACTTGGCCATGCTCTTAATTAGTTTTGAGGGCTAAGCAATTCTTTGGAGCACCTGTAGTAGTTGTTATTTTGATTCTTAGCCCTCATTTATTT